>NC_135824.1:46384109-46684109 GCF_964213995.1 Mustelus asterias | reverse complement strand
AGGGTTCCACACACACAGTGACTCTCACTGGGGTACGGGTCCCACACACACTGACTCTCACTGGGGTACGGGTCCCACACACACTGACTCTCACTGGGGTATGGGTCCCACACACACTGACTCTCACTGGGGTATGGGTCCCACACACACTGACTCTCACTGGGGTACGGGTCCCACACACACTGACTCTCACTGGGGTATGGGCCCCACACACACTGACCCTCACTGGGGTACGGGTCCCACACACACTGACTCTCACTGGGGTAAGGGTTCCACACACACTGACTCTCACTGGGGTACGGGCTCCACACACACTGACGCTCACTGGGGTACGGGTCCCACACACACTGAAGCTCACTGGGGTAAGGGTTCCACACACACTGACTCTCACTGGGGTAAGGGTTCCACACACACTGACCCTCACTGGGGTACGGGTCCCACACACACTGACTCTCACTGGGGTATGGGTCCCACACACACTGACTCTCACTGGGGTACGGGTCCCACACACACTGACTCTCACTGGGGTACGGGTCCCACACACACTGACTCTCACTGGGGTATGGGTCCCACACACACTGACCCTCACTGGGGTGCGGGTCCCACACACACTGACTCTCACTGGGGTAAGGGTTCCACACACACTGACTCTCACTGGGGTACGGGCTCCACACACACTGACTCTCACTGGGGTACGGGTCCCACACACACTGAAGCTCAATGGGGTACGGGTCCCACACAACTGACCCTCACTGGGGTACGGGTTCCACACACACTGACTCTCACTGGGGTATGGGTTCCACACACACTGACTCTCACTGGCGTGCGGGTTCCACACTCACTGACTCTCAGTGGGGTAAGGGTTCCACACACACTGACTCTCACTGGGGTACGGGTCCCACACACACTGACTCTCACTGGGGTAAGGGTTCCACACACACTGACTCTCACTGGGGTACGGGCTCCACACACACTGACTCTCACTGGGGTACGGGTCCCACACACACTGAAGCTCACTGGGGTACGGGTCCCACACACACTGACCCTCACTGGGGTACGGGTTCCACACACACTGACTCTCACTGGGGTATGGGTTCCACACACACTGACTCTCACTGGCGTGCGGGTTCCACACACACTGACTCTCACTGGGGTACGGGTTCCACACACACTGACTCTCACTGGGGTACGGGTTCCACACACACTGACTCTCACTGGGATATGGGTTCCACGCACACTGACCCTCACTGGAGTACGGGTTCCACACACACTGACTCTCACTGGGGTACGGGTTCCACACACACTGACTCTCACTGGGATATGGGTTCCACACACACTGACCCTCACTGGAGTACGGGTTCCACACACACTGACCCTCACTGGGGTATGGGTTCCACACACACTCACTCTCTCTGGGGTACAGGTGCCACACACACTGTCTCTCACTGGGGTACTGGTTCCACACACACTGACTCTCACTGGGATATGGGTTCCACACACATTGACTATCACTCGGGTACAGGTTCCACACACATTGACTCTCACTCGGGTACAGGTTCCACATACAGTGAGTCTCATTTGGATATGGGTTCCACACACACTGTCTCTCACTGGGTTACAGGTTCCACACACGCTGACTCTCACTGGGGTTCGGTTTCCATACACACTGACTCTCACTGGGTTACAGATTCCACACACCCTGGCTCTCACTGGGGTACGGGTTCCACACACAGACTCTCACTGGGGTACTGGTTCCACACACACTGACTCTCACTGGGTACTGGTTCCACACACACTGACTCTCACTGGGATATGGGTCCCACACACACTGACTCTCACTGGGGTACGGGTTCCACACACACTGACTCTCACTGGGGTACGGGTCCCACACACACTGACTCTCACTGGGGTACGGGTCCCACACACACTGACTCTCACTGGGGTATGGGTCCCACACACACTGACTCTCACTGGGGTAAGGGTTCCACACACACTGACTCTCACTGGGGTACGGGTTCCACACACACTGACTCTCACTGGGGTACGGGTCCCACAGACACTGAAGCTCACTGGGGTACGGGTCCCACACACACTGACCCTCACTGGGGTACGGGTCCCACACACACTGACTCTCACTGGGGTATGGGTCCCACACACACTGACTCTCACTGGGGTACGGGTCCCACACACACTGACTCTCACTGGGGTACGGATCCCACACACACTGACTCTCACTGGGGTATGGGTCCCACACACACTGACCCTCACTGGGGTACGGGTCCCACACACACTGACTCTCACTGGGGTAAGAGTTCCACACACACTGACTCTCACTGGGGTATGGGTTCCACACACACTGACTCTCACTGGGGTATGGGTTCCACACACACTGACTCTCACTGGCGTGCAGGTTCCACACTCACTGACTCTCACTGGGGTAAGGGTTCCACACACACTGACTCTCACTGGGGTACGGGTCCCACACACACTGACTCTCACTGGGGTAAGTGTTCCACACACACTGACCCTCACTGGGATATGGGTTCCATACAAACTGACGCTCACTGGGGTACGGGTCCCACACACACTGACCCTCACTGGGATATGGGTTCCATACACACTGACCCTCACTGGGATATGGGTTCCATACACACTGACCCTTACTGGGATTTGGGTTCCACACACACTGACTCTCACTGGAGTACGGGTTCCATACACACTGACCCTCATTGGGGTACGGGTTCCACACACACTGACCCTCACTGGGAAATGGGTCCCACACACACTGACTCTCACTGGGGTACGGGTTCCACACACACTGACTCTCACTGGGGTACGGGTCCCACACACACTGACTCTCACTGGGGTACGGGTCCCACACACACTGACTCTCACTGGGGTATGGGTCCCACACACACTGACTCTCACTGGGGTATGGGTCCCACACACACTGACTCTCACTGGGGTAAGGGTTCCACACACACTGACTCTCACTGGGGTACGGGCTCCTCACACACTGACTCTCACTGGGGTTCGGGTCCCACACACACTGAAGGTCACTGGGATATGGGTCCCACGCACACTGACTCTCACTGGGGTACGGGTTCCACACACACTGACTCTCACTGGTGTACGAGTCCCACACACACTGACTCTCACTGGGGTAAGGGTTCCACACACACACTGACTCTCACTGGGGTACGGGTCCCACACACACTGACTCTCACTGGGGTACGGGTCCCACACACACTGACTCTCACTGGGGTATGGGTCCCACACACACTGACTCTCACTGGGGTATGGGTCCCACACACACTGACTCTCACTGGGGTACGGGTCCCACACACACTGACTCTCACTGGGGTATTGGCCCCACACACACTGACCCTCACTGGGGTACGGGTCCCACACACACTGACTCTCACTGGGGTAAGGGTTCCACACACACTGACTCTCACTGGGGTACGGGCTCCACACACACTGACTCTCACTGGGGTACGGGTCCCACACACACTGAAGCTCACTGGGGTAAGGGTTCCACACACACTGACTCTCACTGGGGTAAGGGTTCCACACACACTGACCCTCACTGGGGTACGGGTCCCACACACACTGACTCTCACTGGGGTATGGGTCCCACACACACTGACTCTCACTGGGGTACGGGTCCCACACACACTGACTCTCACTGGGGTACGGGTCCCACACACACTGACTCTCACTGGGGTATGGGTCCCACACACACTGACCCTCACTGGGGTACGGGTCCCACACACACTGACTCTCACTGGGGTAAGGGTTCCACACACACTGACTCTCACTGGGGTACGGGCTCCACACACACTGACTCTCACTGGGGTACGGGTCCCACACACACTGAAGCTCAATGGGGTACGGGTCCCACACAACTGACCCTCACTGGGGTACGGGTTCCACACACACTGACTCTCACTGGGGTATGGGTTCCACACACACTGACTCTCACTGGCGTGCGGGTTCCACACTCACTGACTCTCAGTGGGGTAAGGGTTCCACACACACTGACTCTCACTGGGGTACGGGTCCCACACACACTGACTCTCACTGGGGTAAGGGTTCCACACACACTGACTCTCACTGGGGTACGGGCTCCACACACACTGACTCTCACTGGGGTACGGGTCCCACACACACTGAAGCTCACTGGGGTACGGGTCCCACACACACTGACCCTCACTGGGGTACGGGTTCCACACACACTGACTCTCACTGGGTATGGGTTCCACACACACTGACTCTCACTGGCGTGCGGGTTCCACACACACTGACTCTCACTGGGGTACGGGTTCCACACACACTGACTCTCACTGGGGTACGGGTTCCACACACACTGACTCTCACTGGGATATGGGTTCCACGCACACTGACCCTCACTGGAGTACGGGTTCCACACACACTGACTCTCACTGGGGTACGGGTTCCACACACACTGACTCTCACTGGGATATGGGTTCCACACACACTGACCCTCACTGGAGTACGGGTTCCACACACACTGACCCTCACTGGGGTATGGGTTCCACACACACTCACTCTCTCTGGGGTACAGGTGCCACACACACTGTCTCTCACTGGGGTACTGGTTCCACACACACTGACTCTCACTGGGATATGGGTTCCACACACATTGACTATCACTCGGGTACAGGTTCCACACACATTGACTCTCACTCGGGTACAGGTTCCACATACAGTGAGTCTCACTTGGATATGGGTTCCACACACACTGTCTCTCACTGGGTTACAGGTTCCACACACGCTGACTCTCACTGGGGTTCGGTTTCCATACACACTGACTCTCACTGGGTTACAGATTCCACACACACTGGCTCTCACTGGGGTACGGGTTCCACACACAGACTCTCACTGGGGTACTGGTTCCACACACACTGACTCTCACTGGGTACTGGTTCCACACACACTGACTCTCACTGGGATATGGGTCCCACACACACTGACTCTCACTGGGGTACGGGTTCCACACACACTGACTCTCACTGGGGTACGGGTCCCACACACACTGACTCTCACTGGGGTACGGATCCCACACACACTGACTCTCACTGGGGTATGGGTCCCACACACACTGACCCTCACTGGGGTACGGGTCCCACACACACTGACTCTCACTGGGGTAAGGGTTCCACACACACTGACTCTCACTGGGGTATGGGTTCCACACACACTGACTCTCACTGGGGTATGGGTTCCACACACACTGACTCTCACTGGCGTGCAGGTTCCACACTCACTGACTCTCACTGGGGTAAGGGTTCCACACACACTGACTCTCACTGGGGTACGGGTCCCACACACACTGACTCTCACTGGGGTAAGTGTTCCACACACACTGACCCTCACTGGGATATGGGTTCCATACAAACTGACGCTCACTGGGGTACGGGTCCCACACACACTGACCCTCACTGGGATATGGGTTCCATACACACTGACCCTCACTGGGATATGGGTTCCATACACACTGACCCTTACTGGGATTTGGGTTCCACACACACTGACTCTCACTGGAGTACGGGTTCCATACACACTGACCCTCATTGGGGTACGGGTTCCACACACACTGACCCTCACTGGGAAATGGGTCCCACACACACTGACTCTCACTGGGGTACGGGTTCCACACACACTGACTCTCACTGGGGTACGGGTCCCACACACACTGACTCTCACTGGGGTACGGGTCCCACACACACTGACTCTCACTGGGGTATGGGTCCCACACACACTGACTCTCACTGGGGTATGGGTCCCACACACACTGACTCTCACTGGGGTAAGGGTTCCACACACACTGACTCTCACTGGGGTACGGGCTCCTCACACACTGACTCTCACTGGGGTTCGGGTCCCACACACACTGAAGGTCACTGGGATATGGGTCCCACGCACACTGACTCTCACTGGGGTACGGGTTCCACACACACTGACTCTCACTGGTGTACGAGTCCCACACACACTGACTCTCACTGGGGTAAGGGTTCCACACACACACTGACTCTCACTGGGGTACGGGTCCCACACACACTGACTCTCACTGGGGTACGGGTCCCACACACACTGACTCTCACTGGGGTATGGGTCCCACACACACTGACTCTCACTGGGGTATGGGTCCCACACACACTGACTCTCACTGGGGTACGGGTCCCACACACACTGACTCTCACTGGGGTATGGGCCCCACACACACTGACCCTCACTGGGGTACGGGTCCCACACACACTGACTCTCACTGGGGTAAGGGTTCCACACACACTGACTCTCACTGGGGTACGGGCTCCACACACACTGACTCTCACTGGGGTACGGGTCCCACACACACTGAAGCTCACTGGGGTAAGGGTTCCACACACACTGGCTCTCACTGGGGTAAGGGTTCCACACACACTGACCCTCACTGGGGTACGGGTCCCACACACACTGACTCTCACTGGGGTATGGGTCCCACACACACTGACTCTCACTGGGGTACGGGTCCCACACACACTGACTCTCACTGGGGTACGGGTCCCACACACACTGACTCTCACTGGGGTATGGGTCCCACACACACTGACCCTCACTGGGGTACGGGTCCCACACACACTGACTCTCACTGGGGTAAGGGTTCCACACACACTGACTCTCACTGGGGTACGGGCTCCACACACACTGACTCTCACTGGGGTACGGGTCCCACACACACTGAAGCTCAATGGGGTACGGGTCCCACACAACTGACCCTCACTGGGGTACGGGTTCCACACACACTGACTCTCACTGGGGTATGGGTTCCACACACACTGACTCTCACTGGCGTGCGGGTTCCACACTCACTGACTCTCAGTGGGGTAAGGGTTCCACACACACTGACTCTCACTGGGGTACGGGTCCCACACACACTGACTCTCACTGGGGTAAGGGTTCCACACACACTGACTCTCACTGGGGTACGGGCTCCACACACACTGACTCGCACTGGGGTACGGGTCCCACACACACTGAAGCTCACTGGGGTACGGGTCCCACACACACTGACCCTCACTGGGGTACGGGTTCCACACACACTGACTCTCACTGGGGTATGGGTTCCACACACACTGACTCTCACTGGCGTGCGGGTTCCACACACACTGACTCTCACTGGGGTACGGGTTCCACACACACTGACTCTCACTGGGGTACGGGTTCCACACACACTGACTCTCACTGGGATATGGGTTCCACGCACACTGACCCTCACTGGAGTACGGGTTCCACACACACTGACTCTCACTGGGGTACGGGTTCCACACACACTGACTCTCACTGGGATATGGGTTCCACACACACTGACCCTCACTGGAGTACGGGTTCCACACACACTGACCCTCACTGGGGTATGGGTTCCACACACACTCACTCTCTCTGGGGTACAGGTGCCACACACACTGTCTCTCACTGGGGTACTGGTTCCACACACACTGACTCTCACTGGGATATGGGTTCCACACACATTGACTATCACTCGGGTACAGGTTCCACACACATTGACTCTCACTCGGGTACAGGTTCCACATACAGTGAGTCTCACTTGGATATGGGTTCCACACACACTGTCTCTCACTGGGTTACAGGTTCCACACACGCTGACTCTCACTGGGGTTCGGTTTCCATACACACTGACTCTCACTGGGTTACAGATTCCACACACACTGGCTCTCACTGGGGTACGGGTTCCACACACAGACTCTCACTGGGGTACTGGTTCCACACACACTGACTCTCACTGGGTACTGGTTCCACACACACTGACTCTCACTGGGATATGGGTCCCACACACACTGACTCTCACTGGGGTACGGGTTCCACACACACTGACTCTCACTGGGGTACGGGTCCCACACACACTGACTCTCACTGGGGTACGGGTCCCACACACACTGACTCTCACTGGGGTATGGGTCCCACACACACTGACTCTCACTGGGGTAAGGGTTCCACACACACTGACTCTCACTGGGGTACGGGTTCCACACACACTGACTCTCACTGGGGTACGGGTCCCACACACACTGAAGCTCACTGGGGTACGGGTCCCACACACACTGACCCTCACTGGGGTACGGGTCCCACACACACTGACTCTCACTGGGGTATGGGTCCCACACACACTGACTCTCACTGGGGTACGGGTCCCACACACACTGACTCTCACTGGGGTACGGATCCCACACACACTGACTCTCACTGGGGTATGGGTCCCACACACACTGACCCTCACTGGGGTACGGGTCCCACACACACTGACTCTCACTGGGGTAAGGGTTCCACACACACTGACTCTCACTGGGGTATGGGTTCCACACACACTGACTCTCACTGGGGTATGGGTTCCACACACACTGACTCTCACTGGCGTGCAGGTTCCACACTCACTGACTCTCACTGGGGTAAGGGTTCCACACACACTGACTCTCACTGGGGTACGGGTCCCACACACACTGACTCTCACTGGGGTAAGTGTTCCACACACACTGACCCTCACTGGGATATGGGTTCCATACAAACTGACGCTCACTGGGGTACGGGTCCCACACACACTGACCCTCACTGGGATATGGGTTCCATACACACTGACCCTCACTGGGATATGGGTTCCATACACACTGACCCTTACTGGGATTTGGGTTCCACACACACTGACTCTCACTGGAGTACGGGTTCCATACACACTGACCCTCATTGGGGTACGGGTTCCACACACACTGACCCTCACTGGGAAATGGGTCCCACACACACTGACTCTCACTGGGGTACGGGTTCCACACACACTGACTCTCACTGGGGTACGGGTCCCACACACACTGACTCTCACTGGGGTACGGGTCCCACACACACTGACTCTCACTGGGGTATGGGTCCCACACACACTGACTCTCACTGGGGTATGGGTCCCACACACACTGACTCTCACTGGGGTAAGGGTTCCACACACACTGACTCTCACTGGGGTACGGGCTCCTCACACACTGACTCTCACTGGGGTTCGGGTCCCACACACACTGAAGGTCACTGGGATATGGGTCCCACGCACACTGACTCTCACTGGGGTACGGGTTCCACACACACTGACTCTCACTGGTGTACGAGTCCCACACACACTGACTCTCACTGGGGTAAGGGTTCCACACACACACTGACTCTCACTGGGGTACGGGTCCCACACACACTGACTCTCACTGGGGTACGGGTCCCACACACACTGACTCTCACTGGGGTATGGGTCCCACACACACTGACTCTCACTGGGGTATGGGTCCCACACACACTGACTCTCACTGGGGTACGGGTCCCACACACACTGACTCTCACTGGGGTATGGGCCCCACACACACTGACCCTCACTGGGGTACGGGTCCCACACACACTGACTCTCACTGGGGTAAGGGTTCCACACACACTGACTCTCACTGGGGTACGGGCTCCACACACACTGACTCTCACTGGGGTACGGGTCCCACACACACTGAAGCTCACTGGGGTAAGGGTTCCACACACACTGACTCTCACTGGGGTAAGGGTTCCACACACACTGACCCTCACTGGGGTACGGGTCCCACACACACTGACTCTCACTGGGGTATGGGTCCCACACACACTGACTCTCACTGGGGTACGGGTCCCACACACACTGACTCTCACTGGGGTACGGGTCCCACACACACTGACTCTCACTGGGGTATGGGTCCCACACACACTGACCCTCACTGGGGTACGGGTCCCACACACACTGACTCTCACTGGGGTAAGGGTTCCACACACACTGACTCTCACTGGGGTACGGGCTCCACACACACTGACTCTCACTGGGGTACGGGTCCCACACACACTGAAGCTCAATGGGGTACGGGTCCCACACAACTGACCCTCACTGGGGTACGGGTTCCACACACACTGACTCTCACTGGGGTATGGGTTCCACACACACTGACTCTCACTGGCGTGCGGGTTCCACACTCACTGACTCTCAGTGGGGTAAGGGTTCCACACACACTGACTCTCACTGGGGTACGGGTCCCACACACACTGACTCTCACTGGGGTAAGGGTTCCACACACACTGACTCTCACTGGGGTACGGGCTCCACACACACTGACTCTCACTGGGGTACGGGTCCCACACACACTGAAGCTCACTGGGGTACGGGTCCCACACACACTGACCCTCACTGGGGTACGGGTTCCACACACACTGACTCTCACTGGGGTATGGGTTCCACACACACTGACTCTCACTGGCGTGCGGGTTCCACACACACTGACTCTCACTGGGGTACGGGTTCCACACACACTGACTCTCACTGGGGTACGGGTTCCACACACACTGACTCTCACTGGGATATGGGTTCCACGCACACTGACCCTCACTGGAGTACGGGTTCCACACACACTGACTCTCACTGGGGTACGGGTTCCACACACACTGACTCTCACTGGGATATGGGTTCCACACACACTGACCCTCACTGGAGTACGGGTTCCACACACACTGACCCTCACTGGGGTATGGGTTCCACACACACTCACTCTCTCTGGGGTACAGGTGCCACACACACTGTCTCTCACTGGGGTACTGGTTCCACACACACTGACTCTCACTGGGATATGGGTTCCACACACATTGACTATCACTCGGGTACAGGTTCCACACACATTGACTCTCACTCGGGTACAGGTTCCACATACAGTGAGTCTCACTTGGATATGGGTTCCACACACACTGTCTCTCACTGGGTTACAGGTTCCACACACGCTGACTCTCACTGGGGTTCGGTTTCCATACACACTGACTCTCACTGGGTTACAGATTCCACACACACTGGCTCTCACTGGGGTACGGGTTCCACACACAGACTCTCACTGGGGTACTGGTTCCACACACACTGACTCTCACTGGGTACTGGTTCCACACACACTGACTCTCACTGGGATATGGGTCCCACACACACTGACTCTCACTGGGGTACGGGTTCCACACACACTGACTCTCACTGGGGTACGGGTCCCACACACACTGACTCTCACTGGGGTACGGGTCCCACACACACTGACTCTCACTGGGGTATGGGTCCCACACACACTGACTCTCACTGGGGTAAGGGTTCCACACACACTGACTCTCACTGGGGTACGGGTTCCACACACACTGACTCTCACTGGGGTACGGGTCCCACACACACTGAAGCTCACTGGGGTACGGGTCCCACACACACTGACCCTCACTGGGGTACGGGTCCCACACACACTGACTCTCACTGGGGTATGGGTCCCACACACACTGACTCTCACTGGGGTACGGGTCCCACACACACTGACTCTCACTGGGGTACGGATCCCACACACACTGACTCTCACTGGGGTATGGGTCCCACACACACTGACCCTCACTGGGGTACGGGTCCCACACACACTGACTCTCACTGGGGTAAGGGTTCCACACACACTGACTCTCACTGGGGTATGGGTTCCACACACACTGACTCTCACTGGGGTATGGGTTCCACACACACTGACTCTCACTGGCGTGCAGGTTCCACACTCACTGACTCTCACTGGGGTAAGGGTTCCACACACACTGACTCTCACTGGGGTACGGGTCCCACACACACTGACTCTCACTGGGGTAAGTGTTCCACACACACTGACCCTCACTGGGATATGGGTTCCATACAAACTGACGCTCACTGGGGTACGGGTCCCACACACACTGACCCTCACTGGGATATGGGTTCCATACACACTGACCCTCACTGGGATATGGGTTCCATACACACTGACCCTTACTGGGATTTGGGTTCCACACACACTGACTCTCACTGGAGTACGGGTTCCATACACACTGACCCTCATTGGGGTACGGGTTCCACACACACTGACCCTCACTGGGATATGGGTCCCACACACACTGACTCTCACTGGGGTACGGGTTCCACACACACTGACTCTCACTGGGGTACGGGTCCCACACACACTGACTCTCACTGGGGTACGGGTCCCACACACACTGACTCTCACTGGGGTATGGGTCCCACACACACTGACTCTCACTGGGGTATGGGTCCCACACACACTGACTCTCACTGGGGTAAGGGTTCCACACACACTGACTCTCACTGGGGTACGGGCTCCTCACACACTGACTCTCACTGGGGTACGGGTCCCACAAACACTGAAGCTCACTGGGATATGGGTCCCACGCACACTGACTCTCACTGGGGTACGGGTCCCACACACACTGACTCTCACTGGGGTATGGGTCCCACACACACTGACTCTCACTGGGGTAAGGGTCCCACACACACTGACTCTCACTGGGGTAAGGGTTCCACACACACTGACTCTCACTGGGGTACGGGCTCCACACACACTGACTCTTGCTGGGGTACGGGTCCCACACACACTGAAGCTCACTGGGATATGGGTCCCACGCACACTGACTCTCACTGGGGTACGGGTTCCACACACACTGACTCTCACTGGGGTACGTGTCCCACACACACTGACTCTCACTGGGGTATGGGTCCCACACACACTGACTCTCACTGGGGTATGGGTCCCACACACACTGACTCTCACTGGGGTAAGGGTTCCACACACACTGACTCTCACTGAGGTACGGGCTCCACACACACTGACTCTCACTGGGGTACGGGTCCCACACACACTGAAGCTCACTGGGGTACGGGTCCCACACACACTGACGCTCACTGGGGTACGGGTCCCACACACACTGACTCTCACTGGGGTATGGGTCCCACACACACTGACTCTCACTGGCGTACGGGTCCCACACACACTGACTCTCACTGGGGTACGGGTCCCACACACACTGACTCTCACTGGGGTACGGGTCCCACACACACGGACCCTCACTGGGGTACGGGTCCCACACACACTGACTCTCACTGGGGTAAGGGTTCCACACACACTGACTCTCACTGGGGTATGGGTCCCACACACACTGACTCTCACTGGGGTACGGGTCCCACACACACTGACTCTCACTGGGGTATGGGTCCCACACACACTGACCCTCACTGGGGTACGGGTCCCACACACACTGACTCTCACTGGGGTAAGGGTTCCACACACACTGACTCTCACTGGGGTACGGGCTCCACACACACTGACTCTCACTGGGGTACGGGTCCCACACACACTGAAGCTCACTGGGGTAAGGGTTCCACACACACTGACTCTCACTGGGGTAAGGGTTCCACACACACTGACCCTCACTGGGGTACGGGTCCCACACACACTGACTCTCACTGGGGTATGGGTCCCACACACACTCACTCTCTCTGGGGTACAGGTGCCACACACACTGTCTCTCACTGGGGTACGGGTTCCACACACACTGACTCTCACTGGGATATGGGTTCCACACACACTGACCCTCACTGGAGTACGGGTTCCACACACACTGACTCTCACTGGGGTACGGGTTCCACACACACTGACTCTCACTGGGATATGGGTTCCACACACACTGACCCTCACTGGAGTACGGGTTCCACACACACTGACCCTCACTGGGGTATGGGTTCCACACACACTCACTCTCTCTGGGGTACAGGTGCCACACACACTGTCTCTCACTGGGGTACTGGTTCCACACACACTGACTCTCACTGGGATATGGGTTCCACACACATTGACTATCACTCGGGTACAGGTTCCACACACATTGACTCTCACTCGGGTACAGGTTCCACATACAGTGAGTCTCACTTGGATATGGGTTCCACACACACTGTCTCTCACTGGGTTACAGGTTCCACACACGCTGACTCTCACTGGGGTTCGGTTTCCATACACACTGACTCTCACTGGGTTACAGATTCCACACACACTGGCTCTCACTGGGGTACGGGTTCCACACACAGACTCTCACTGGGGTACTGGTTCCACACACACTGACTCTCACTGGGTA
The DNA here is from genome assembly GCF_964213995.1 of Mustelus asterias. Classification (NCBI taxonomy): domain Eukaryota; kingdom Metazoa; phylum Chordata; class Chondrichthyes; order Carcharhiniformes; family Triakidae; genus Mustelus; species Mustelus asterias. The sequence continues at coordinate 46,670,096 of NC_135824.1, read as the reverse complement.
CTGGTTCCACACACACTGACTCTCTCTGGGATATGGGTCCCACACGCACTGACTCTCACTGGGGTACGGGTTCCACACACACTGACTCTCACTGGGGTATGGGTCCCACACACACTGACTCTCACTGGGGTAAGGGTTCCACACACACTGACTCTCACTGGGGTACGGGCTCCACACACACTGACTCTCACTGGGGTACGGGTCCCACACACACTGAAGCTCACTGGGGTACGGGTCCCACACACACTGACCCTCACTGGGGGACGGGTCCCACACACACTGACTCTCACTGGGGTATGGGTCCCACACACACTGACTCTCACTGGGGTACGGGTCCCACACACACTGACTCTCACTGGGGTACGGATCCCACACACCCTGACTCTCACTGGGGTATGGGTCCCACACACACTGACCCTCACTGGTGTACCGGTCCCACACACACTGACTCTCACTGGGGTAAGGGTTCCACACACACGGACTCTCACTGGGGTATGGGTTCCACACACACTGACTCTCACTGGGGTATGGGTTCCACACACACTGACTCTCACTGGCGTGCAGGTTCCACACTCACTGACCCTCACTGGGGTCAGGGTTCCACACACACTGACTCTCACTGGGGTACGGGTCCCACACACACTGACTCTCACTGGGGTAAGGGTTCCACACACACTGACTCTCACTGGGGTACGGGTTCCACACACACTGACCCTCACTGGGATATGGGTTCCATACAAACTGACGCTCACTGGGGTACGGGTCCCACACACACTGACCCTCACTGGGATATGGGTTCCATACACACTGACCCTCACTGGGATATGGGTTCCATACACACTGACCCTCACTGGGATTTGGGTTCCACACACACTGACTCTCACTGGAGTACGGGTTCCATACACACTGACCCTCATTGGGGTACGGGTTCCACACACACTGACCCACACTGGAATATGGGTCCCACACACACTGACTCTCACTGGAGTACGGGTTCCATACACACTGACCCTCATTGGGGTACGGGTTCCACACACACTGACCCACACTGGAATATGGGTCCCACACACACTGACTCTCACTGGGGTACGGGTTCCACACACACTGACTCTCACTGGGGTACGAGTCCCACACACACTGACTCTCACTGGGGTACGGGTTCCACACACACTGACTCTCACTGGGGTACGGGTCCCACACACACTGACTCTCACTGGGGTATGGGTCCCACACACACTGACTCTCACTGGGGTATGGGTCCCACACACACTGACTCTCACTGGGGTAAGGGTTCCACACACACTGACTCTCACTGAGGTACGGGCTCCACACACACTGACTCTCACTGGGGTACGGGTCCCACACACACTGAAGCTCACTGGGGTACGGGTCCCACACACACTGACGCTCACTGGGGTACGGGTCCCACACACACTGACTCTCACTGGGGTATGGGTCCCACACACACTGACTCTCACTGGGGTACGGGTCCCACACACACTGACTCTCACTGGGGTACGGGTCCCACACACACTGACTCTCACTGGGGTACGGGTCCCACACACACTGACCCTCACTGGGGTACGGGTCCCACACACACTGACTCTCACTGGGGTAAGGGTTCCACACACACTGACTCTCACTGGGGTACAGGTCCCACACACACTGACTCTCACTGGGGTAAGGGTTCCACACACACTGACTCTCACTGGGGTACGGGTCCCACACACACTGACTCTCACTGGGGTAAGGGTTCCACACACACTGACTCTCACTGGGGTACGGGTTCCACACACACTGACCCTCACTGGGATATGGGTTCCATACACACTGACGCTCACTGGGGTACGGGTCCCACACACACTGACCCTCACTGGGATATGGGTTCCAAACACACACCCTCACTGGGATATGGGTTCCATACACACTGACCCTCACTGGGATTTGGGTTCCACACACACTGACTCTCACTGGAGTACGGGTTCCATACACACTGACCCTCATTGGGGTACGGGTTCCACACACACTGACCCTCACTGGGATATGGGTCCCACACACACTGACTCTCACTGGGGTACGGGTTCCACACACACTGACTCTCACTCGGGTACGGGTCCCACACACACTGACTCTCACTGGGGTACGGGTCCCACACACACTGACTCTCACTGGGGTATGGGTCCCACACACACTGACTCTCACTGGGGTATGGGTCCCACACACACTGACTCTCACTGGGGTAAGGGTTCCACACACACTGACTCTCACTGGGGTACGGGCTCCACACACACTGACTCTCACTGGGGTACAGGTTCCACACACACTCACTCTCTCTGGGGTACAGATTCCACACACACTGTCTCTCACTGGGGTACTGGTTCCACACACACTGACTCTCACTGGGGTACGGGTCCCACACACACTGACCCTCACTGGGATCTGGGTTCCATACACACTGACCCTCACTGGGATATGGGTTCCATACACACTGACCCTCACTGGGATTTGGGTTCCACACACACTGACTCTCACTGGAGTACGGGTTCCATACACACTGACCCTCATTGGGGTACGGGTTCCACACACACTGACCCTCACTGGGATATGGGTCCCACACACACTGACTCCCACTGGGGTACGGGTTCCACACACACTGACTCTCACTCGGGTACGGGTCCCACACACACTGACTCTCACTGGGGTACGGGTCCCACACACACTGACTCTCACTGGGGTATGGGACCCACACACACTGACTCTCACTGGGGTATGGCTCCCACACACACTGACTCTCACTGGGGTATGGGTCCCACACACACTGACTCTCACTGGGGTAAGGGTTCCACACACACTGACTCTCACTGGGGTACGGGCTCCACACACACTGACTCTCACTGGGGTACGGGTCCCACACACACTGAAGCTCACTGGGGTACGGGTCCCACACACACTGACCCTCACTGGGGTACAGGTCCCACACACACTGACTCTCACTGGGGTATGGGTCCCACACACACTGACTCTCACTGGGGTACGGGTCCCACACACACTGACTCTCACTGGGGTACGGGTCCCACACACACTGACTCTCACTGGGGTATGGGTCCCACACACACTGACCCTCACTGGGGTACGGGTCCCACACACACTGACTCTCACTGGGGTAAGGGTTCCACACACACTGACTCTCACTGGGGTACGGGCTCCACACACACTGACTCTCGCTGGGGTACGGGTCCCACACACACTGAAGCTCACTGGGATATGGGTCCCACGCACACTGACTCTCACTGGGGTACGGGTTCCACACACACTGACTCTCACTGGGGTACGGGTCCCACACACACTGACTCTCACTGGGGTATGGGTCCCACACACACTGACTCTCACTGGGGTATGGGTCCCACACACACTGAAGCTCACTGGGGTAAGGGTTCCACACACACTGACTCTCACTGAGGTACGGGCTCCACACACACTGACTCTCACTGGGATATGGGTTCCACACACACTGACCCTCACTGGAGTACGGGTTCCACACACACTGACCCTCACTGGGGTATGGGTTCCACACACACTGACTCTCACTGGGGTATGGGTCCCACACACACTGACTCTCACTGGGATATGGGTTCCACACACACTGACCCTCACTGGAGTACGGGTTCCACACACACTGACTCTCACTGGGGTACGGGTTCCACACACACTGACTCTCACTGGGATATGGGTTCCACACACACTGACCCTCACTGGAGTACGGGTTCCACACACACTGACCCTCACTGGGGTATGGGTTCCACACACACTCACTCTCTCTGGGGTACAGGTGCCACACACACTGTCTCTCACTGGGGTACTGGTTCCACACACACTGACTCTCACTGGGATATGGGTTCCACACACATTGACTATCACTCGGGTACAGGTTCCACACACATTGACTCTCACTCGGGTACAGGTTCCACATACAGTGAGTCTCACTTGGATATGGGTTCCACACACACTGTCTCTCACTGGGTTACAGGTTCCACACACGCTGACTCTCACTGGGGTTCGGTTTCCATACACACTGACTCTCACTGGGTTACAGATTCCACACACACTGGCTCTCACTGGGGTACGGGTTCCACACACAGACTCTCACTGGGGTACTGGTTCCACACACACTGACTCTCACTGGGTACTGGTTCCACACACACTGACTCTCACTGGGATATGGGTCCCACACACACTGACTCTCACTGGGGTACGGGTTCCACACACACTGACTCTCACTGGGGTATGGGTCCCACACACACTGACTCTCACTGGGGTAAGGGTTCCACACACACTGACTCTCACTGGGGTACGGGCTCCACACACACTGACTCTCACTGGGGTACGGGTCCCACACACACTGAAGCTCACTGGGGTACGGGTCCCACACACACTGACCCTCACTGGGGTACGGGTCCCACACACACTGACTCTCACTGGGGTATGGGTCCCACACACACTGACTCTCACTGGGGTACGGGTCCCACACACACTGACTCTCACTGGGGTACGGATCCCACACACCCTGACTCTCACTGGGGTATGGGTCCCACACACACTGACCCTCACTGGGGTACCGGTCCCACACACACTGACTCTCACTGGGGTAAGGGTTCCACACACACGGACTCTCACTGGGGTATGGGTTCCACACACACTGACTCTCACTGGGGTATGGGTTCCACACACACTGACTCTCACTGGCGTGCAGGTTCCACACTCACTGACTCTCACTGGGGTAAGGGTTCCACACACACTGACTCTCACTGGGGTACGGGTCCCACACACACTGACTCTCACTGGGGTAAGGGTTCCACACACACTGACTCTCACTGGGGTACGGGTTCCACACACACTGACCCTCACTGGGATATGGGTTCCATACAAACTGACGCTCACTGGGGTACGGGTCCCACACACACTGACCCTCACTGGGATATGGGTTCCATACACACTGACCCTCACTGGGATATGGGTTCCATACACACTGACCCTCACTGGGATTTGGGTTCCACACACACTGACTCTCACTGGAGTACGGGTTCCATACACACTGACCCTCATTGGGGTACGGGTTCCACACACACTGACCCACACTGGAATATGGGTCCCACACACACTGACTCTCACTGGGGTACGGGTTCCACACACACTGACTCTCACTCGGGTACGGGTCCCACACACACTGACTCTCACTGGGGTACGGGTCCCACACACACTGACTCTCACTGGGGTGTGGGTCCCACACACACTGACTCTCACTGGGGTATGGGTCCCACACACACTGACTCTCACTGGGGTAAGGGTTCCACACACACTGACTCTCACTGGGGGACGGGCTCCACACACACTGACTCTCACTGGGGTACGGGTCCCACACACACTGAAGCTCACTGGGATATGGGTCCCACGCACACTGACTCTCACTGGGGTACGGGTCCCACACACACTGACTCTCACTGGGGTATGGGTCCCACACACACTGACTCTCACTGGGGTATGGGTCCCACACACACTGACTCTCACTGGGGTAAGGGTTCCACACACACTGACTCTCACTGGGGTACGGGCTCCACACACACTGACACTCACTGGGGTACGGGTCCCACACACACTGAAGCTCACTGGGATATGGGTCCCACGCACACTGACTCTCACTGGGGTACGGGTTCCACACACACTGACTCTCACTGGGGTACGAGTCCCACACACACTGACTCTCACTGGGGTACGGGTTCCACACACACTGACTCTCACTGGGGTACGGGTCCCACACACACTGACTCTCACTGGGGTATGGGTCCCACACACACTGACTCTCACTGGGGTATGGGTCCCACACACACTGACTCTCACTGGGGTAAGGGTTCCACACACACTGACTCTCACTGAGGTACGGGCTCCACACACACTGACTCTCACTGGGGTACGGGTCCCACACACACTGAAGCTCACTGGGGTACGGGTCCCACACACACTGACGCTCACTGGGGTACGGGTCCCACACACACTGACTCTCACTGGGGTATGGGTCCCACACACACTGACTCTCACTGGGGTACGGGTCCCACACACACTGACTCTCACTGGGGTACGGGTCCCACACACACTGACTCTCACTGGGGTACGGGTCCCACACACACTGACCCTCACTGGGGTACGGGTCCCACACACACTGACTCTCACTGGGGTAAGGGTTCCACACTCACTGACTCTCACTGGGGTAAGGGTTCCACACACACTGACTCTCACTGGGGTACGGGTCCCACACACACTGACTCTCACTGGGGTAAGGGTTCCACACACACTGACTCTCACTGGGGTACGGGTCCCACACACACTGACCCTCACTGGGATATGGGTTCCATACACACTGACGCTCACTGGGGTACGGGTCCCACACACACTGACCCTCACTGGGGTAAGGGTTCCACACACACTGACTCTCACTGGGGTACGGGTCCCACACACACTGACTCTCACTGGGGTAAGGGTTCCACACACACTGACTCTCACTGGGGTACGGGTTCCACACACACTGACCCTCACTGGGATATGGGTTCCATACACACTGACGCTCACTGGGGTACGGGTCCCACACACACTGACCCTCACTGGGATATGGGTTCCAACCACACACCCTCACTGGGATATGGGTTCCATACACACTGACCCTCACTGGGATTTGGGTTCCACACACACTGACTCTCACTGGAGTACGGGTTCCATACACACTGACCCTCATTGGGGTACGGGTTCCACACACACTGACCCTCACTGGGATATGGGTCCCACACACACTGACTCTCACTGGGGTACGGGTTCCACACACACTGACTCTCACTCGGGTACGGGTCCCACACACACTGACTCTCACTGGGGTACGGGTCCCACACACACTGACTCTCACTGGGGTATGGGTCCCACACACACTGACTCTCACTGGGGTATGGGTCCCACACACACTGACTCTCACTGGGGTAAGGGTTCCACACACACTGACTCTCACTGGGGTACGGGCTCCACACACACTGACTCTCACTGGGGTACAGGTTCCACACACACTCACTCTCTCTGGGGTACAGATTCCACACACACTGTCTCTCACTGGGGTACTGGTTCCACACACACTGACTCTCACTGGGGTACGGGTCCCACACACACTGACCCTCACTGGGATCTGGGTTCCATACACACTGACCCTCACTGGGATATGGGTTCCATACACACTGACCCTCACTGGGATTTGGGTTCCACACACACTGACTCTCACTGGAGTACGGGTTCCATACACACTGACCCTCATTGGGGTACGGGTTCCACACACACTGACCCTCACTGGGATATGGGTCCCACACACACTGACTCCCACTGGGGTACGGGTTCCACACACACTGACTCTCACTCGGGTACGGGTCCCACACACACTGACTCTCACTGGGGTACGGGTCCCACACACACTGACTCTCACTGGGGTATGGGACCCACACACACTGACTCTCACTGGGGTATGGCTCCCACACACACTGACTCTCACTGGGGTATGGGTCCCACACACACTGACTCTCACTGGGGTAAGGGTTCCACACACACTGACTCTCACTGGGGTACGGGCTCCACACACACTGACTCTCACTGGGGTACGGGTCCCACACACACTGAAGCTCACTGGGGTACGGGTCCCACACACACTGACCCTCACTGGGGTACAGGTCCCACACACACTGACTCTCACTGGGGTATGGGTCCCACACACACTGACTCTCACTGGGGTACGGGTCCCACACACACTGACTCTCACTGGGGTACGGGTCCCACACACACTGACTCTCACTGGGGTATGGGTCCCACACACACTGAACCTCACTGGGGTACGGGTCCCACACACACTGACTCTCACTGGGGTAAGGGTTCCACACACACTGACTCTCACTGGGGTACGGGCTCCACACACACTGACTCTCGCTGGGGTACGGGTCCCACACACACTGAAGCTCACTGGGATATGGGTCCCACGCACACTGACTCTCACTGGGGTACGGGTTCCACACACACTGACTCTCACTGGGGTACGGGTCCCACACACACTGACTCTCACTGGGGTATGGGTCCCACACACACTGACTCTCACTGGGGTATGGGTCCCACACACACTGACTCTCACTGGGGTAAGGGTTCCACACACACTGACTCTCACTGGGGTACGGGTCCCACACACACTGAAGCTCACTGGGGTACGGGTCCCACACACACTGACGCTCACTGGGGTACGGGTCCCACACACACTGACTCTCACTGGGGTATGGGTCCCACACACACTGACTCTCACTGGCGTACGGGTCCCACACACACTGACTCTCACTGGGGTACGGGTCCCACACACACTGACTCTCACTGGGGTACGGGTCCCACACACACGGACCCTCACTGGGGTACGGGTCCCACACACACTGACTCTCACTGGGGTAAGGGTTCCACACACACTGACTCTCACTGGGGTATGGGTCCCACACACACTGACTCTCACTGGGGTACGGGTCCCACACACACTGACTCTCACTGGGGTATGGGTCCCACACACACTGACCCTCACTGGGGTACGGGTCCCACACACACTGACTCTCACTGGGGTAAGGGTTCCACACACACTGACTCTCACTGGGGTACGGGCTCCACACACACTGACTCTCACTGGGGTACGGGTCCCACACACACTGAAGCTCACTGGGGTAAGGGTTCCACACACACTGACTCTCACTGGGGTAAGGGTTCCACACACACTGACCCTCACTGGGGTACGGGTCCCACACACACTGACTCTCACTGGGGTATGGGTCCCACACACACTCACTCTCTCTGGGGTACAGGTGCCACACACACTATCTCTCACTGGGGTACGGGTTCCACACACACTGACTCTCACTGGGATATGGGTTCCACACACACTGACCCTCACTGGAGTACGGGTTCCACACACACTGACTCTCACTGGGGTACGGGTTCCACACACACTGACTCTCACTGGGATATGGGTTCCACACACACTGACCCTCACTGGAGTACGGGTTCCACACACACTGACCCTCACTGGGGTATGGGTTCCACACACACTCACTCTCTCTGGGGTACAGGTGCCACACACACTGTCTCTCACTGGGGTACTGGTTCCACACACACTGACTCTCACTGGGATATGGGTTCCACACACATTGACTATCACTCGGGTACAGGTTCCACACACATTGACTCTCACTCGGGTACAGGTTCCACATACAGTGAGTCTTACTTGGATATGGGTTCCACACACACTGTCTCTCACTGGGTTACAGGTTCCACACACGCTGACTCTCACTGGGGTTCGGTTTCCATACACACTGACTCTCACTGGGTTACAGATTCCACACACACTGGCTCTCACTGGGGTACGGGTTCCTCACACAGACTCTCACTGGGGTACTGGTTCCACACACACTGACTCTCACTGGGTACTGCTTCCACACACACTGACTCTCACTGGGATATGGGTCCCACACACACTGACTCTCACTGGGGTACGGGTTCCACACACACTGACTCTCACTGGGGTATGGGTCCCACACACACTGACTCTCACTGGGGTAAGGGTTCCACACACACTGACTCTCACTGGGGTACGGGCTCCACACACACTGACTCTCACTGGGGTACGGGTCCCACACACACTGAAGCTCACTGGGGTACGGGTCCCACACACACTGACCCTCACTGGGGTACGGGTCCCACACACACTGACTCTCACTGGGGTATGGGTCCCACACACACTGACTCTCACTGGGGTACGGGTCCCACACACACTGACTCTCACTGGGGTACGGATCCCACACACCCTGACTCTCACTGGGGTATGGGTCCCACACACACTGACCCTCACTGGGGTACCGGTCCCACACACACTGACTCTCACTGGGGTAAGGGTTCCACACACACGGACTCTCACTGGGGTATGGGTTCCACACACACTGACTCTCACTGGGGTATGGGTTCCACACACACTGACTCTCACTGGCGTGCAGGTTCCACACTCACTGACTCTCACTGGGGTAAGGGTTCCACACACACTGACTCTCACTGGGGTACGGGTCCCACACACACTGACTCTCACTGGGGTAAGGGTTCCACACACACTGACTCTCACTGGGGTACGGGTTCCACACACACTGACCCTCACTGGGATATGGGTTCCATACAAACTGACGCTCACTGGGGTACGGGTCCCACACACACTGACCCTCACTGGGATATGGGTTCCATACACACTGACCCTCACTGGGATATGGGTTCCATACACACTGACCCTCACTGGGATTTGGGTTCCACACACACTGACTCTCACTGGAGTACGGGTTCCATACACACTGACCCTCATTGGGGTACGGGTTCCACACACACTGACCCACACTGGAATATGGGTCCCACACACACTGACTCTCACTGGGGTACGGGTTCCACACACACTGACTCTCACTCGGGTACGGGTCCCACACACACTGACTCTCACTGGGGTACGGGTCCCACACACACTGACTCTCACTGGGGTATGGGTCCCACACACACTGACTCTCACTGGGGTATGGGTCCCACACACACTGACTCTCACTGGGGTAAGGGTTCCACACACACTGACTCTCACTGGGGTACGGGCTCCACACACACTGACTCTCACTGGGGTACGGGTCCCACACACACTGAAGCTCACTGGGATATGGGTCCCACGCACACTGACTCTCACTGGGGTACGGGTACCACACACACTGACTCTCACTGGGGTATGGGTCCCACACACACTGAAGCTCACTGGGATATGGGTCCGACGCACACTGACTCTCACTGGGGTACGGGTTCCACACACACTGACTCTCACTGGGGTACGAGTCCCACACACACTGACTCTCACTGGGGTACGGGTTCCACACACACTGACTCTCACTGGGGTACGGGTCCCACACACACTGACTCTCACTGGGGTATGGGTCCCACACACACTGACTCTCACTGGGGTATGGGTCCCACACACACTGACTCTCACTGGGGTAAGGGTTCCACACACACTGACTCTCACTGAGGTACGGGCTCCACACACACTGACTCTCACTGGGGTACGGGTCCCACACACACTGAAGCTCACTGGGGTACGGGTCCCACACACACTGACGCTCACTGGGGTACGGGTCCCACACACACTGACTCTCACTGGGGTATGGGTCCCACACACACTGACTCTCACTGGGGTACGGGTCCCACACACACTGACTCTCACTGGGGTACGGGTCCCACACACACTGACCCTCACTGGGGTACGGGTTCCACACACACTGACTCTCACTGGGGTATGGGTTCCACACACACTGACTTTCACTGGCGTGCAGATTCCACACTCACTGACTCTCACTGGGGTACGGGTTCCACACACACTGACTCTCACTGGGGTACGGGTTCCACACACACTGACCCTCACTGGGATATGGGTTCCATACACACTGACGCTCACTGGGGTACGGGTCCCACACACACTGACTCTCACTGGGGTAAGGGTTCCACACACACTGACTCTCACTGGGGTACGGGTTCCACACACACTGACCCTCACTGGGATATGGGTTCCATACACACTGACGCTCACTGGGGTACGGGTCCCACACACACTGACCCTCACTGGGATATGGGTTCCAAACACACACCCTCACTGGGATATGGGTTCCATACACACTGACCCTCACTGGGATTTGGGTTCCACACACACTGACTCTCACTGGAGTACGGGTTCCATACACACTGACCCTCATTGGGGTACGGGTTCCACACACACTGACCCTCACTGGGATATGGGTCCCACACACACTGACTCTCACTGGGGTACGGGTTCCACACACACTGACTCTCACTCGGGTACGGGTCCCACACACACTGACTCTCACTGGGGTACGGGTCCCACACACACTGACTCTCACTGGGGTATGGGTCCCACACACACTGACTCTCACTGGGGTATGGGTCCCACACACACTGACTCTCACTGGGGTAAGGGTTCCACACACACTGACTCTCACTGGGGTACGGGCTCCACACACACTGACTCTCACTGGGGTACAGGTTCCACACACACTCACTCTCTCTGGGGTACAGATTCCACACACACTGTCTCTCACTGGGGTACTGGTTCCACACACACTGACTCTCACTGGGGTACGGGTCCCACACACACTGACCCTCACTGGGATCTGGGTTCCATACACACTGACCCTCACTGGGATATGGGTTCCATACACACTGACCCTCACTGGGATTTGGGTTCCACACACACTGACTCTCACTGGAGTACGGGTTCCATACACACTGACCCTCATTGGGGTACGGGTTCCACACACACTGACCCTCACTGGGATATGGGTCCCACACACACTGACTCCCACTGGGGTACGGGTTCCACACACACTGACTCTCACTCGGGTACGGGTCCCACACACACTGACTCTCACTGGGGTACGGGTCCCACACACACTGACTCTCACTGGGGTACGGGCTCCACACACACTGACTCTCACTGGGGTACGGGTCCCACACACACTGAAGCTCACTGGGGTACGGGTCCCACACACACTGACCCTCACTGGGGTACAGGTCCCACACACACTGACTCTCACTGGGGTATGGGTCCCACACACACTGACTCTCACTGGGGTACGGGTCCCACACACACTGACTCTCACTGGGGTACGGGTCCCACACACACTGACTCTCACTGGGGTATGGGTCCCACACACACTGACCCTCACTGGGGTACGGGTCCCACACACACTGACTCTCACTGGGGTAAGGGTTCCACACACACTGACTCTCACTGGGGTATGGGTTCCACACACACTGACTCTCACTGGCGTGCAGGTTCCATACTCACTGACTCTCACTGGGGTAAGGGTTCCACACACACTGACTCTCACTGGGGTACGGGTCCCACACACACTGACTCTCACTGCGGTACGGGTTCCACACACACTGACCCTCACTGGGATATGGGTCCCACACACACTGAAGCTCACTGGGATTTGGGTCCCACACACACTGACTCTCACTGGAGTACGGGTTCCATACACACTGACCCTCATTGGGGTACGGGTTCCACACACACTGACCCTCACTGGGATATGGGTCCCACACACACTGACTCTCACTGGGGTACGGGTTCCACACACACTGACTCTCACTGGGGTACGGGTCCCACACACACTGACTCTCACTGGGGTACGGGTCCCACACACACTCACTCTCTCTGGGGTACAGGTTCCACACACACTGACTCTCACTGGGGTACGGGTCCCACACACACTGACTCTCACTGGGGTACGGGTCCCACACACACTGACTCTCACTGGGATATGGGTCCCACACACACTGACTCTCACTGGGGTACGGGTTCCACACACACTGACTCTCACTGGGGTACGGGTCCCACACACACTGACTCTCACTGGGGTACGGGTCCCACACACACTGACTCTCACTGGGGTACGGGTCCCACACACACTGACTCTCACTGGGGTATGGCTCCCACACACACTGACTCTCACTGGGGTAAGGGTTCCACACACACTGACTCTCACTGGGGTACGGGTCCCACACACACTGACTCTCACTGGGGTACGGGTCCCACACACACTGACTCTCACTGGGGTATGGGTCCCACACACACTGACTCTCACTGGGGTATGGGTCCCACACACACTGACTCTCACTGGGGTACGGGTCCCACACACACTGACTCTCACTGGGGTATGGGTCCCACACACACTGACCCTCACTGGGGTACGGGTCCCACACACACTGACTCTCACTGGGGTACGGGTTCCACACACACTGACTCTCACTGGGGTACGGGCTCCACACACACTGACTCTCACTGGGGTACGGGTCCCACACACACTGACTCTCACTGGGGTATGGGTCCCACACACACTGACTCTCACTGGGGTAAGGGTTCCACACACACTGACTCTCACTGGGGTACGGGCTCCACACACACTGACTCTCACTGGGGTACGGGTCCCACACACACTGAAGCTCACTGGGGTGCGGGTCCCACACACACTGACCCTCACTGGGGTACGGGTCGCACACACACTGACTCTCACTGGGGTAAGGGTTCCACACACACTGACTCTCACTGGGGTACGGGCTCCACACACACTGACTCTCACTGGGGTACGGGTACCACACACACTGAAGCTCACTGGGGTACGGGTCCCACACACACTGACCCTCACTGGGGTACGGGTTCCACACACACTGACTCTCACTAGGGTATGGGTCCCACACACACTGACCCTCACTGGGGTACGGGTCCCACACACACTGACTCTCACTGGGGTAAGGGTTCCACACACACTGACTCTCACTGGGGTACGGGCTCCACACACACTGACTCTCACTGGGGTACGAGTCCCACACACACTGAAGCTCACTGGAGTACGGGTTCCACACACACTGACCCTCACTGGGATATGGGTCCCACACACACTGACTCTCACTGGGGTACGGGTTCCACACACACTGACTCTCACTGGGGTACGGGTCCCACACACACTGACTCTCACTGGGGTACGGGTCCCACACACACTGACTCTCACTGGGGTATGGGTCCAACACACACTGACTCTCACTGGGGTATGGGTCCCACACACACTGACTCTCACTGGGGTAAGGGTTCCACACACACTGACTCTCACTGGGGTACGGGCTCCACACACACTGACTCTCACTGGGGTACGGGTCCCACACACACTGAAGCTCACTGGGGTATGGGTCCCACGCACACTGACTCTCACTGGGGTAAGGGTTCCACACACACTGACTCTCACTGGGGTAAGGGTTCCACACACACTGACTCTCACTGGGGTAAGGGTTCCACACACACTGACTCTCACTGGGGTACGGGCTCCACACACACTGACTCTCACTGGGGTACGGGTCCCACACACACTGAAGCTCACTGGGGTATGGGTCCCACACACACTGACTCTCACTGGGGTATGGGTCCCACACACACTGACTCTCACTGGGGTATGGGTCCCACACACACACTGACTCTCACTGGGGTAAGGGTTCCACACACACTGACTCTCACTGGGGTACGGGTCCCACACACACTGAAGCTCACTGGGATATGGGTCCCACGCACACTGACTCTCACTGGGGTACGGGTTCCACACACACTGACTCTCACTGGGGTACGAGTCCCACACACACTGACTCTCACTGGGGTAAGGGTTCCACACACACTGACTCTCACTGGGGTACGGGTCCCACACACACTGAAGCTCACTGGATTACGGGTCCCACACACACTGACCCTCACTGGGGTACGGGTTCCACACACACTGACTCTCACTGGGGTATGGGTTCCACACACACTGACTCTCACTGGCGTGCGGGTTCCACACTCACTGACTCTCACTCGGGTAAGGGTTCCACACACACTGACTCTCACTGGGGTACGGGTCTCACACACACTGACTCTCACTGGGGTAAGGGTTCCACACACACTGACTCTCACTGGGGTACGGGTTCCACACACACTGACCCTCACTGGGATATGGGTTCCATACACACTGACGCTCACTGGGGTACGGGTCCCACACACACTGACCCTCACTGGGATATGGGTTCCATACACACTGACCCTCACTGGGATATGGGTTCCATACACACTGACCCTCACTGGGATTTGGGTTCCACACACACTGACTCTCACTGGAGTACGGGTTCCATACACACTGACCCTCATTGGGGTACGGGTTCCACACACACTGACTCTCACTGGGGTACGGGTCCCACACACACTGAAGCTCACTGGGGTACGGGTTCCACACACACTGACTCTCACTGGGGTACGAGTCCCACACACACTGACTCTCACTGGGGTAAGGGTTCCACACACACTGACTCTCACTGGGGTACGGGTCCCACACACACTGACTCTCACTGGGGTACGGGTCCCACACACACTGACTCTCACTGGGGTATGGGTCCCACACACACTGACTCTCACTGGGTACTGGTTCCACACACACTGACTCTCACTGGGGTACGGGTCCCACACACACTGACTCTCACTGGGGTATGGTCCCACACACACTGACCCTCACTGGGGTACGGGTCCCACACACACTGACTCTCACTGGGGTACGGGTCCCACACACACTGACTCTCACTGGGGTATGGGTCCCACACACACTGACCCTCACTGGGGTACGGGTCCCACACACACTGACTCTCACTGGGGTACGGGTCCCACACACACTGACTCTCACTGGGGTATGGTCCCACACACACTGACCCTCACTGGGGTACGGGTCCCACACACACTGACTCTCACTGGGGTAAGGGTTCCACACACACTGACTCTCACTGGGGTACGGGCTCCACACACACTGACTCTCACTGGGGTATGGTCCCACACACACTGACCCTCACTGGGGTACGGGTCCCACACACACTGACTCTCACTGGGGTACGGGTCCCACACACACTGACTCTCACTGGGGTATGGGTCCCACACACACTGACCCTCACTGGGGTACGGGTCCCACACACACTGACTCTCACTGGGGTACGGGTCCCACACACACTGACTCTCACTGGGGTATGGTCCCACACACACTGACCCTCACTGGGGTACGGGTCCCACACACACTGACTCTCACTGGGGTAAGGGTTCCACACACACTGACTCTCACTGGGGTACGGGCTCCACACACACCGACTCTCACTGGGGTACGGGTCCCACACACACTGACTCTCACTGGGGTACGGGTCCCACACACACTGACTCTCACTGGGGTACGGGTTCCACACACACTGACTCTCACTGGGGTAAGGGTTCCACACACACTGACTCTCACTGGGGTATGGGTCCCACACACACTGACTCTCACTGGGGTACGGGTCCCACACACACTGACTCTCACTGGGGTATGGGTCCCACACACACTGACTCTCACTGGGGTATGGGTCCCACACACACTGACCCTCACTGGGGTACGGGTCCCACACACACTGACTCTCACTGGGGTAAGGGTTCCACACACACTGAATCTCACTGGGGTACGGGCTCCACACACACTGACTCTCACTGGGGTACGGGTCCCACACACACTGAAGCTCACTGGGGTACGGGTTCCACACACACTGACTCCCACTGGGGTATGGGTTCCACACACACTGACTCTCACTGGCTTGCGGGTTCCACACTCACTGACTCTCACTGGGGTAAGGGTTCCACACACACTGACTCTCACTGGGGTACGGGTCCCACACACACTGACTATCACTGGGGTAAGGGTTCCACACACACTGACTCTCACTGGGGTACGGACTCCACACACACTGACTCTCACTGGGGTAAGGGTTCCACACACACTGACTCTCACTGGGGTACGGACTCCACACACACTGACTCTCACTGGGGTACGGGTCCCACACACACTGACTCTCACTGGGGTACGGGTTCCACACACACTGACTCTCACTGGGGTAAGGGTTCCACACACACTGACTCTCACTGGGGTACGGGTCCCACACACACTGACTCTCACTGGGGTACGGGTCCCACACACACTGACTCTCACTGGGGTATGGGTCCCACACACACTGACTCTCACTGGGGTATGGGTCCCACACACACTGACTCTCACTGGGGTACGGGTCCCACACACACTGACTCTCACTGGGGTATGGTCCCACACACACTGACCCTCACTGGGGTACGGGTCCCACACACACTGACTCTCACTGGGGTACGGGTCCCACACACACTGACTCTCACTGGGGTATGGGTCCCACACACACTGACCCTCACTGGGGTACGGGTCCCACACACACTGACTCTCACTGGGGTACGGGTCCCACACACACTGACTCTCACTGGGGTATGGTCCCACACACACTGACCCTCACTGGGGTACGGGTCCCACACACACTGACTCTCACTGGGGTAAGGGTTCCACACACACTGATTCTCACTGGGGTACGGGCTCCACACACACCGACTCTCACTGGGGTATGGGTTCCACACACACTGATTCTCACTGCGGTACGGGTCCCACACACACTGAAGCTCACTGGGGTACGGGTTCCACACACACTGACTCTCACTGGGGTATGGGTTCCACACACACTGACTCTCACTGGTGTATGGGTTCCACACACACTGACTCTCACTGGGATATGGGTTCCACACACACTGACTCTCACTGGGGTACGGGTTCGACACACACTGACTCTCACTGGGGTACGGGTTCCACACACACTGACTCTCACTGGGGTATGGGTCCCACACACACTGACCCTCACTGGGGTACGGGTCCCACACACACTGACTCTCACTGGGGTAAGGGTTCCACACACACTGACTCTCACTGGGGTACGGGCTCCACACACACTGACTCTCACTGGGGTACGGGTCCCACACACACTGAAGCTCACTGGGGTACGGGTCCCACACACACTGATCCTCACTGGGATATGGGTTCCACACACACTGACCCTCACTGGGATATGGGTTCCACACACACTGACTCTCACTGGGGTATGGGTTCCACACACACTGACTCTCACTGGGGTACCGGTTCCACACACACTGACCCTCACTGGGATATGGGTTCCATACACACTGACCCTCACTGGGATTTGGGTTCCACACACACTGATTCTCACTGGGGTACGGGCTCCACACACACCGACTCTCACTGGGGTATGGGTTCCACACACACTGATTCTCACTGCGGTACGGGTCCCACACACACTGAAGCTCACTGGGGTACGGGTTCCACACACACTGACTCTCACTGGGTTAAGGGTTCCACACACACTGACCCTCACTGGGGTACGGGTCCCACACACACTGACTCTCACTGGGGTATGGGTCCCACACACACTGACTCTCACTGGGGTACGGGTCCCACACACACTGACTCTCACTGGGGTAAGGGTCCCACACACACTGTCTCTCACTGGGGTATGGGTCCCACACACACTGACCCTCACTGGGGTACGGGTCCCACACACACTGACTCTCACTGGGGTAAGGGTTCCACACACACTGACTCTCACTGGGGTACGGGCTCCACACACACTGACTCTCACTGGGGTACGGGTCCCACACACACTGAAGCTCACTGGGGTACGGGTCCCACACACACTGACCCTCACTGGGGTACGGGTTCCACACACACTGACTCTCACTGGGGTATGGGTTCCACACACACTGACTCTCACTGGCGTGCGGGTTCCACACTCACTGACTCTCACTGGGGTAAGGGTTCCACACACACTGACTCTCACTGGGGTACGGGTCCCACACACACTGACTCTCACTGGGGTAAGGGTTCCACACACACTGACTCTCACTGGGGTACGGGCTCCACACACACTGACTCTCACTGGGGTACGGGTCCCACACACACTGAAGCTCACTGGGGTACGGGTCCCACACACACTGACCCTCACTGGGGTACGGGTTCCACACACACTGACTCTCACTGGGGTATGGGTTCCACACACACTGACTCTCACTGGCGTGCGGGTTCAACACACACTGACTCTCACTGGGGTACGGGTTCCACACACACTGACTCTCACTGGGGTACGGGTTCCACACACACTGACTCTCACTGGGATATGGGTTCCACACACATTGACCCTCACTGGAGTACGGGTTCCACACACACTGACTCTCACTGGGGCACGGGCTCCACACACACTGACTCTCACTGGGGTACGGGTCCCACACACACTGAAGCTCACTGGGATATGGGTCCCACGCACACTGACTCTCACTGGGGTACTGGTTCCACACACACTGACTCTCACTGGGTACTGGTTCCACACACACTGACTCTCACTGGGATATGGGTCCCACACACACTGACTCTCACTGGGGTACGGGTTCCACACACACTGACTCTCACTGGGGTACGAGTCCCACACACACTGACTCTCACTGGGGTACAGGTTCCACACACAGTCACTCTCACTGGGGTATGGGGTCCGCACACACTGACTCTCACTGGAATACTGGTTCCACACACACTGAATCTCACTGGGGTACAGGTTCCACACACACTGTCTCTCACTGGGTTACAGGTTCCACACACACTGACTCTCACAAAGGTGTGCGGGTTAGTTTGATTGGCCAGGTTAAAAATTGCCCCTTAGAGTCCTGAGATGCGTAGGTTAGCGGGATTAGCGGGTAAATATGTGGGGGTAGGGCTTGGGTGGGATTGTGGTCGGTGCAGACTCGATGGGCCGAATGGCCTCCTTCTGCACTGTCGGGTTTCTATGATTTCTATGATTACTGACCCTCACTGGGATACAGGTTCCACACACACTGACACTCACTGGGATATGGGTATTACACACACTGACTCTCACTGGGGTACAGGTTCCACACACACTGACCCTCACTGGGATATGGGTCCCACACACACTGACTCTCACTGGGGTACAGGTTCCACACACACTGACTCTCACTGGGGTATGGATTCCACACATACTCACTCTCTCTGGGGTACAGGTTCCACACACACTGTCTCTCACTGGGTTACAGGTTCCACACACACTGACTCTCACTGGGGTACGGGTTCCACACACACTGACTCTCACTGGTGTATGGGTTCCACACACACTGACTCTCACTGGGATATGGGTTCCACACACACTGACTCTCACTGGGGTACGGGTTCCACACACACTGACTCTCACTGGGGTACGGGTTCCACACACACTGACTCGCACTGGGGTATGGGTCCCACACACACTGACTCTCACTGGGATATGGGTTCCACACACATTGACTCTCACTGGGGTACGGGTTCCACACACACTGACCCTCACTGGGATATGTGTTCCACACACACTGATTCTCACTGGGGTATGGGTTCCACACACACTGACCCTCACTGGGGTATGGGTTCCATACACACTGACCCTCACTGGGATATGGGTCCCACACACACTGACCCTCACTGGGATATGGGTTCCATACACACTGACCCTCACTGGGATTTGGGTTCCACACACACTGACTCTCACTGGAGTACGGGTTCCATACACACTGACTCTTACTCGGGTACGGGTTCCACACACACTGACCCTCACTGGGGTACGGGTTCCACACACACTGACTCTCACTGGGGTACGGGTTCCACACACACTGACTCTCACTGGGGTACGGGTTCCACACACACTGACTCTCACTGGGATATGGGTTCCACACACACTGACCCTCACTGGCGTGCGGGTTCCACACACACAGACTCTCACTGGGGTACGGGTTCCACACACACTGACTCTCACTGGGGTACGGGTTCCACACACACACTGACTCTCACTGGGGTACGGGTCCCACACACACTGACCCTCACTGGGGTACGGGTTCCACACACACTGACCCTCACTGGGATATGGGTTCCATACACACTGACCCTCACTGGGATATGGGTTCCATACACACTGACCCTCACTGGGATTTGGGTTCCACACACACTGACTCTTACTGGAGTACGGGTTCCATACACACTGACCCTCATTGGGGTACGGGTTCCACACACACTGACCCTCACTGGGATATGGGTCCCACACACACTGACTCTCACTGGGGTACGGGTTCCACACACACTGACTCTCACTGGGGTACGGGTCCCACACACACTGACTCTCACTGGGGTACGGGTCCCACACACACTGACTCTCACTGGGGTATGGGTCCCACACGCACTGACTCTCACTGGGGTATGGGTCCCACACACACTGACTATCACTCGGGTACAGGTTCCACACACATTGACTCTCACTCGGGTACGGGTCCCACACACACTGAAGCTCACTGGGGTACGGGTCCCACACACACTGACCCTCACTGGGGTACGGGTTCCACACACACTGACTCTCACTGGGGTATGGGTTCCACACACACTGACTCTCACTGGTGTATGGGTTCCACACACACTGACTCTCACTGGGATATGGGTTCCACACACACTGACTCTCACTGGGGTACGGGTTCGACACACACTGACTCTCACTGGGGTACGGGTTCCACACACACTGACTCTCACTGGGGTATGGGTCCCACACACACTGACCCTCACTGGGGTACGGGTCCCACACACACTGACTCTCACTGGGGTAAGGGTTCCACACACACTGACTCTCACTGGGGTACGGGCTCCACACACACTGACCCTCACTGGGATATGGGTTCCACACACACTGACTCTCACTGGGGTATGGGTTCCACACACACTGACTCTCACTGGGGTACCGGTTCCACACACACTGACCCTCACTGGGATATGGGTTCCATACACACTGACCCTCACTGGGATTTGGGTTCCACACACACTGACTCTCACTGGAGTACGGGTTCCATACACACTGACCCTCATTGGGGTACGGGTTCCAGACACACTGACCCTCACTGGGATATGGGTCCCACACACACTGACTCTCACTGGTGTATGGGTTCCACACACACTGACTCTCACTGGGATATGGGTTCCACACACACTGACTCTCACTGGGGTACGGGTTCGACACACACTGACTCTCACTGGGGTACGGGTTCCACACACACTGACTCTCACTGGGGTATGGGTCCCACACACACTGACCCTCACTGGGGTACGGGTCCCACACACACTGACTCTCACTGGGGTAAGGGTTCCACACACACTGACTCTCACTGGGGTACGGGCTCCACACACACTGACTCTCACTGGGGTACGGGTCCCACACACACTGAAGCTCACTGGGGTACGGGTCCCACACACACTGATCCTCACTGGGATATGGGTTCCACACACACTGACCCTCACTGGGATATGGGTTCCACACACACTGACTCTCACTGGGGTATGGGTTCCACACACACTGACTCTCACTGGGGTACCGGTTCCACACACACTGACCCTCACTGGGATATGGGTTCCATACACACTGACCCTCACTGGGATTTGGGTTCCACACACACTGATTCTCACTGGGGTACGGGCTCCACACACACCGACTCTCACTGGGGTATGGGTTCCACACACACTGATTCTCACTGCGGTACGGGTCCCACACACACTGAAGCTCACTGGGGTACGGGTTCCACACACACTGACTCTCACTGGGTTAAGGGTTCCACACACACTGACCCTCACTGGGGTACGGGTCCCACACACACTGACTCTCACTGGGGTATGGGTCCCACACACACTGACTCTCACTGGGGTACGGGTCCCACACACACTGACTCTCACTGGGGTAAGGGTCCCACACACACTGTCTCTCACTGGGGTATGGGTCCCACACACACTGACCCTCACTGGGGTACGGGTCCCACACACACTGACTCTCACTGGGGTAAGGGTTCCACACACACTGACTCTCACTGGGGTACGGGCTCCACACACACTGACTCTCACTGGGGTACGGGTCCCCACACACTGAAGCTCACTGGGGTACGGGTCCCACACACACTGACCCTCACTGGGGTACGGGTTCCACACACACTGACTCTCACTGGGGTATGGGTTCCACACACACTGACTCTCACTGGCGTGCGGGTTCCACACTCACTGACTCTCACTGGGGTAAGGGTTCCACACACACTGACTCTCACTGGGGTACGGGTCCCACACACACTGACTCTCACTGGGGTAAGGGTTCCACACACACTGACTCTCACTGGGGTACGGGCTCCACACACACTGACTCTCACTGGGGTACGGGTCCCACACACACTGAAGCTCACTGGGGTACGGGTCCCACACACACTGACCCTCACTGGGGTACGGGTTCCACACACACTGACTCTCACTGGGGTATGGGTTCCACACACACTGACTCTCACTGGCGTGCGGGTTCAACACACACTGACTCTCACTGGGGTACGGGTTCCACACACACTGACTCTCACTGGGGTACGGGTTCCACACACACTGACTCTCACTGGGATATGGGTTCCACACACATTGACCCTCACTGGAGTACGGGTTCCACACACACTGACTCTCACTGGGGCACGGGCTCCACACACACTGACTCTCACTGGGGTACGGGTCCCACACACACTGAAGCTCACTGGGATATGGGTCCCACGCACACTGACTCTCACTGGGGTACTGGTTCCACACACACTGACTCTCACTGGGTACTGGTTCCACACACACTGACTCTCACTGGGATATGGGTCCCACACACACTGACTCTCACTGGGGTACGGGTTCCACACACACTGACTCTCACTGGGGTACGAGTCCCACACACACTGACTCTCACTGGGGTACAGGTTCCACACACAGTCACTCTCACTGGGGTATGGGGTCCGCACACACTGACTCTCACTGGAATACTGGTTCCACACACACTGAATCTCACTGGGGTACAGGTTCCACACACACTGTCTCTCACTGGGTTACAGGTTCCACACACACTGACTCTCACAAAGGTGTGCGGGTTAGTTTGATTGGCCAGGTTAAAAATTGCCCCTTAGAGTCCTGAGATGCGTAGGTTAGCGGGATTAGCGGGTAAATATGTGGGGGTAGGGCTTGGGTGGGATTGTGGTCGGTGCAGACTCGATGGGCCGAATGGCCTCCTTCTGCACTGTCGGGTTTCTATGATTTCTATGATTACTGACCCTCACTGGGATACAGGTTCCACACACACTGACACTCACTGGGATATGGGTATTACACACACTGACTCTCACTGGGGTACAGGTTCCACACACACTGACCCTCACTGGGATATGGGTCCCACACACACTGACTCTCACTGGGGTACAGGTTCCACACACACTGACTCTCACTGGGGTATGGATTCCACACATACTCACTCTCTCTGGGGTACAGGTTCCACACACACTGTCTCTCACTGGGTTACAGGTTCCACACACACTGACTCTCACTGGGGTACGGGTTCCACACACACTGACTCTCACTGGTGTATGGGTTCCACACACACTGACTCTCACTGGGATATGGGTTCCACACACACTGACTCTCACTGGGGTACGGGTTCCACACACACTGACTCTCACTGGGGTACGGGTTCCACACACACTGACTCGCACTGGGGTATGGGTCCCACACACACTGACTCTCACTGGGATATGGGTTCCACACACATTGACTCTCACTGGGGTACGGGTTCCACACACACTGACCCTCACTGGGATATGTGTTCCACACACACTGATTCTCACTGGGGTATGGGTTCCACACACACTGACCCTCACTGGGGTATGGGTTCCATACACACTGACCCTCACTGGGATATGGGTCCCACACACACTGACCCTCACTGGGATATGGGTTCCATACACACTGACCCTCACTGGGATTTGGGTTCCACACACACTGACTCTCACTGGAGTACGGGTTCCATACACACTGACTCTTACTCGGGTACGGGTTCCACACACACTGACCCTCACTGGGGTACGGGTTCCACACACACTGACTCTCACTGGGGTACGGGTTCCACACACACTGACTCTCACTGGGGTACGGGTTCCACACACACTGACTCTCACTGGGATATGGGTTCCACACACACTGACCCTCACTGGCGTGCGGGTTCCACACACACAGACTCTCACTGGGGTACGGGTTCCACACACACTGACTCTCACTGGGGTACGGGTTCCACACACACACTGACTCTCACTGGGGTACGGGTCCCACACACACTGACCCTCACTGGGGTACGGGTTCCACACACACTGACCCTCACTGGGATATGGGTTCCATACACACTGACCCTCACTGGGATATGGGTTCCATACACACTGACCCTCACTGGGATTTGGGTTCCACACACACTGACTCTTACTGGAGTACGGGTTCCATACACACTGACCCTCATTGGGGTACGGGTTCCACACACACTGACCCTCACTGGGATATGGGTCCCACACACACTGACTCTCACTGGGGTACGGGTTCCACACACACTGACTCTCACTGGGGTACGGGTCCCACACACACTGACTCTCACTGGGGTACGGGTCCCACACACACTGACTCTCACTGGGGTATGGGTCCCACACGCACTGACTCTCACTGGGGTATGGGTCCCACACACACTGACTATCACTCGGGTACAGGTTCCACACACATTGACTCTCACTCGGGTACGGGTCCCACACACACTGAAGCTCACTGGGGTACGGGTCCCACACACACTGACCCTCACTGGGGTACGGGTTCCACACACACTGACTCTCACTGGGGTATGGGTTCCACACACACTGACTCTCACTGGTGTATGGGTTCCACACACACTGACTCTCACTGGGATATGGGTTCCACACACACTGACTCTCACTGGGGTACGGGTTCGACACACACTGACTCTCACTGGGGTACGGGTTCCACACACACTGACTCTCACTGGGGTATGGGTCCCACACACACTGACCCTCACTGGGGTACGGGTCCCACACACACTGACTCTCACTGGGGTAAGGGTTCCACACACACTGACTCTCACTGGGGTACGGGCTCCACACACACTGACCCTCACTGGGATATGGGTTCCACACACACTGACTCTCACTGGGGTATGGGTTCCACACACACTGACTCTCACTGGGGTACCGGTTCCACACACACTGACCCTCACTGGGATATGGGTTCCATACACACTGACCCTCACTGGGATTTGGGTTCCACACACACTGACTCTCACTGGAGTACGGGTTCCATACACACTGACCCTCATTGGGGTACGGGTTCCAGACACACTGACCCTCACTGGGATATGGGTCCCACACACACTGACTCTCACTGGGGTACGGGTTCCACACACACTGACTCTCACTGGGGTATGGGTCCCACACACACTGACTCTCACTGGGGTACGGGTTCCACACACACTGACTCTCACTGGGGTACGGGTCCCACACACACTGACTCTCACTGGGGTACGGGTTCCACAGACACTGAATCTCACTGGGGTACGGGTCCCACACACACTGACTCTCACTGGGGTTCGGGTTCCGTAGATATTGAGCAGAAAATTCCAAAAATTCTAAGTGGTGTAATCGTCTGGAAACCGTCCACAGTGAGTGAGTGACAGGAGGGGCGTGGTCAGTGTGTGATTGACAGGAGGGGCAGAGTCAGTCTGTGATTGACAGGAGGAGCGGAGTCAGTGTGTGATTGACAGAAGGGGCGGGGTCAGTTTGTGATTGACAGGAGGGGCGGGGTCAGTGTGTGATTGACATGAGGGGTGGGGTCAGTGTGTGATTGACAGGTACCTTTGACAAGGTACCGCATGGTAGGTTGTTGCATAATGTTAAATCTCACGGGATCCAGGGTGAGGTCGCTAAATGGATACAAAATTGGCTTGATGACAGAAGCTAGAGGTTGGTTGCAGAGAGTTGTTTTTCAAACTGGAGGCCTGTCACCAGCGGTGTGCCTCAGGGATCAGTGCTGGACCCACTGTTATTTGTCATTTATATTAATGATTTGGATGAGAATATAGGAGGCATGGTTACAGATGACACCAAGATTGGTGGCATAGTGGACAATGAGGAAGGTTATCTCCAATTGCAGCGGGATCTTGATCAATTGGGCCAGTGGGCTGACAAATGGCAGATGGATTTTAATTTAGATAAATGCGAGGTAATGCATTTTGGTAGATTGAACCAGGGCAGGACTTACTCAGTTAATGGTTGGGCGTTGGGGAGAGTTGCAGAACAAAGAGATCTTGGGGTACATGTTCATAACTCCTTGAAAGTGGAGTCACAGATGGATAGAGTGGTGAAGGCAGCATTCGGCATGCTTGGTTTCATCGGTCAGAACATTGAATACAGGAGTTGGGACGTCTTGTTGAAGTTGTACAAGACATTGGTGAGGCCACACTTGGAATACTGTGTGCAATTCTGGTCACCCTATTCAAGAAAGGATATTATTAAACTAGAAAGAGTGCAGAAAAGATTTGCTAGGATGCTACCAGGACTTTTTTCCCTGGAGCGTAGGAGGCTGAGGGATGATCTTATAGAGGTCTATAAAATAATGAGGGGCATAGATCAGCTAGATAGTCAACATCTTTTCCCAAAGGTAGGGGAGTCTAAAACTAGAGGGCATAGGTTTGAGGTGAGAGGGGAGAGATACAAAAGTGTCCAGAGGGGCAATTCTTTCACACAGAGGGTGGTGAGTGTCTGGAACAAGCTGCCAGAGGTAGTAGTAGAGGCGGGTACAATTTTATCTTTTAAAAAACATTTAGATAGTTACATGGGTAAAATGGGTATAGAGGGATATGGGCCAAATACGGGCAATTGGGATTAGCTTAGGGGTTTAAAAAAAAAAGGGCGGCCTGGACAAGTTGAGCCGAAGGGCCTGTTTCCATGCTGTCAACCTCTATGACTCTATGACAGGAGGGGCAGTTTCAGTGTGTGATTGACAGGAGGGACGGGGTCAGAGTGTGACTGACAGGAGGGGTGGGGTCAGTGTGTGATTGACAGGAGGGGCGGGTCGGTGGGTGATTGATATGAGGGGCGGGGTTGGTGTGTGATTGACAGGAGGGGCGGGGTTGGTGTGTGATTGACAGGAGGGACGGAGTCAGTGTGTGATTGACAGGAGGGGCGGGGTTGGTGTGTGATTGACAGGAGGGACGGGGTCAGTGTGTGATTGACAGGAGGGACAGGGTCAGTGTGTGATTGACAGGAGGGACGGAGTCAGTGTGTGATTGACAGGAGGGGCGGGGTTGGTGTGTGATTGACAGGAGGGGCAGGGTCAGTGTGTGATTGACAGGAGGGACAGAGTCAGTGTATGATTGACAGGAGGGGGCGGGTCGGTGGGTGATTGACAGGAGGGACAGGGTCAGTGTGTGATTGACAGGAGGGGCGGGTCGGTGGGTGATTGACAGGAGGGGGCGGATCGGTGTGATTGACAGGAGAGGTGGGGTCGGTGTGTGATTGACAGGAGGGGCGGATTGGTGGGTGATTGACAGGAGGGACGGGGTCAGAGTGTGACTGACAGGAGAGGTGGGGTGAGTGTGTGATTGACAGGAGGGACAGGGTCAGTGTGTGATTGACAGGAGGGGGCGGGTCAGTGTGATTGACAGGAGAGGTGGGGTCGGTGTGTGATTGACAGGAGGGGCGGGTTGGTGGGTGATTGACAGGAGGGGCGGGTCGGTGGGTGATTGACAGGAGGGGCGGGGTCAGTGTGTGATTGACAGGAGGGGCAGGGTCAGTGTGTGATTGACAGGAGGGACGGAGTCAGTGTGTGATTGACGGGAGGGGCGGGGTCAGTGTGTGATTGACAGGAGGGGCGGGGTCAGTGTGTGATTGACAGGAGGGGCAGGATCGGTGTGTGATTGACAGGAGGGGCGGGGTCAGTGTGTGATTGACAGGAGGGGCGGGGTCAGTGTGTGATTGACAGGAGGGGCAGGATCGGTATGTGATTGACAGGAGGGACGGAGTCAGTGTATGATTGACAGTTGGGGGCGGTGCCCTGGCCGGTGATTGACAGCTGGGGGCGGGGCTCGGGCCGGTGATTGACAGTTGGGGCGGTGCTCGGGCCGGTGATTGACAGGTGGGGGCGGGGCACGGGCCGGTGATTGACAGCCGGGGGCGGGGCTCAGGCCGGGTGATTGACAGGCGGCGGCGGGCGGGCTGGCGGTTGGGCCCGGGCCGTGCCAGAGGCCGGGGTGTCCGCCTGAGGAGCGGCTCCGCTCGGGGCCGGCGATGCGCGGACTGGCAGTTTGATGAAGAGCCCGGAGAGCGCCAGGGGCCCGGTTCCGGCCGAGTGCGAGGCCCCGGGCCTCCGCAGGCCCATCCCGCGGCTGATTGTGACCCAGGACGAGTCGCTGCCGCCCGGCCCCGAGACTCCGCAGGAGCCGCTGCCGGACGAGGAGTCGCGCTCGTCGGACAGCGGCTGCGGCGGCTCCCCGGCCCCGTCGCTGCTGCTCCGCAAACTGTCCGGATCGTCCGTGTCCTCGGCCGGACTCTCCTCCTCCTTCGAGGAATCCGAGGATGACTGCAGCCCCGCCAGCGACGCCGAGATCCCGCAGCAGCGGCAGCTGGGCCCGGAGGACAGCCCGGGGGTGAGTGACGGGGGGGAGCCCGGGGAGAGGGAGAGACAGCCCAGGGTGAGTCAGTCGCCGTGTGGGACGTGGGCAGGGGTAATGTGGCGTCTGCACCTCGTCCGACAGATGGGAGTGAAGGTGGTTAGAGTGTCCCGGCTGGGAGTGAAGAGGGTGACCTACCCGGGCAGGGTCCATCAGAGAGGGTGATGCAGCCATGCTCTGAGCAGAGGGAGATCCTGCACCTGGGAAAGGTGTGGGGGCTGTTGGGTGGGGGTTTTGGAGTCAGGATGGGGGGACATTCCTGGAGAGAGCAGAGAGGAGTTGAGGGTTGCCCTCTTTTTTTTTAGCTCAAACCAAATAAACAAACTCAGATTAAGTCAGGACAAAGTAAAATGGGGCAGCTCCCCAAAAAGAGGGGGGAAAACAGCCCGAACAGAAATCAAAGCACAAAGGAAACTTAAAAACATCAAATTAAAATGTGATTGTCAAGGGTCAATAACGCACCCCAACCCCTGCGGTGCCCAACGGGCACGGAAGGCGTCAACCGTGCCCGTGGACAAGGGTTGCAGACACGGTGAAAGTTTGGAACAGCAGCTTGTGGCGCTGCCGGGCTGCTCGGGTTGGCTCTGTGCTGGTTCCTTTTGTGTTTGACGTGTGGGTTGGAGTTTGAATGGTCCACTCTCTGTTCCTTGGTTTTTATTTTTGATTTGCAGCAGTTGTTGTATTTGTAATTGGGATTATGAAGGATGAAGCAGAGACATTTAAACACTCTGAGGCAAATGTATTCCAGTTTAATCGATGTTAATTGACTGAGCCAGGAATATTGTGCATTCTGCCATTTTTCCGTTGCCAGCAAAGGGAATTGTGCTGGGTTTGGTTGTTTGTTGCTTGGTGTACTGTACGGAGAACTTCAGAGCATGAGTAGGCCTTTCAGTCCTTTGCACTTGCCCCACCATTCATTTAGACTATGGCTGATCTGATTGTGGTTTCCACTCTGCTTCCATACCTGTGGACAGCACAGTGGTTAGCACTGTGCGCTGCGACGAAGGAGTTGTGCTCCGAAAGCTTATGGTATTTGCTACCAAATAAACCTGTTGGACTTTAACCTGGTGTTGTGAAACTTCTTACTGTGCCTCACAGCGCCAGGGACCCGGGTTTGATTCCAGCCTTGGGTGTCTGTCTGTGTGGAGTTTGCACATTCTCTCTATGTCTGTGTAGCTTTCCTCCAGTTTCCACCCACAGTCCAAAGGTTGGGTTGATTGGCCGTGCTGTATTGCCCCTTGGTGTCAGGGGGATTAGGAAGGTAAATACGTGGGGTTATGGGGATGGGGTCGGGGATAGGGATTGTTGTCAGTGCTCATACAGTTCCTACAGTGCAGAAGGAGGCCATTTGGCCCATTGGGCCTTCACTGACCACAGTCCCACCCGGGTCCTGTCCCTGTAATCCCACCTATTTACACTGCGAGTCTCCCTGACACTTGGGGGGCGGTTTGGCATGGCCAATCAACCTAACCCGCACATCTTTGGAGTGTGGGAGGAAACTGGAGCACCCGGAGGAAACCCACACAGACGCGGAGGGGGCGTGCAGACTCTGCACAGACGGTAACCCGGGGCCGGAGTTTGACCCGGGTCTCTGGCGCTGTGAGGCAGCAGTGTTTGCCACCGTGCCACTGAATGGCCTCCTCCTGTACTGTTGAGATTCTACAATCTGTCCCCCATACCCCTTGATTCCCTTGTCTGTCAAAAAAACCTAAAAAGAGGGCAGCTACTCTACCAGGAGACTGGCTGTCATGGTATGTCACACTCGTCTGTCTTGTGCCATCCTCACTCGCCTCTCACCCAGTGCTCCGTGACATTCGTCATCCAATTCCGCCTGGGTCAACCCCTTTTCCTGCTGCCCTCGGCTTTGCCCCCTGGAAGAGATCTCTAAAGCTGTCCAGCAGTGATCAATGGCTGAAACACTGGCATTATTCTGGACATCACTTTCCAGAGCTCTTTTTGCAATTTCAAGCATCTCTTCATTTGCCTTGGGGAAGTTTAAACATCTGTTTTAATGTTCACATTTCAAAGATCTTTATTTTCTTCCATAGATCTTTCTTTACCTATTGTCCAGGTTTTGGGGGCATCCTCCTTTCTTTTGTTTGACCTTGTATTTATGTGCAGCTATGCTGCATGGAAATATTTATTTGTGTGGAGCCAGCAACATTGTTTGCATGTTAATGTTAGGTGGGTGACTATGAGTCCACTTCATAGAATCCCTACGGTGCAGAAGGAGGCCATTGGGCCCATCGAGTCTGCACTGATAACAATCCCACCCAGGCCCCATCCCCATCACCCCACATATTTACCCCACAAATCGCTCTAACCTACGCATCCCGGGACACTAAGGGGCAATTTTAGCATGACCAATCAACCTAACCCGCACATCTTTCGGACTGTGGGAGGAAACCGGAGGAAACCCACGCAGACGTGGGGAGAATGTGCAGACTCCGCACAGACAGTGACATGAGTCGGGAATCGAACCCATGTCCCTGGAGCTGTGAGGCAGCAGTGCTAACCACTGTGCCACCGATTTGTGGCACAGACCAAATTCTCTGGGGAGAGGTTCAAGTGTTTGTCTTCTCCTTTTCAGTGTTAATCAGCAAGAGAAGCACTTTCTCCAGCTTGTTGCACAAATTGTTGTGACGATGTTTCTTGCCCTTTTATCTGTCCCTCGCTGCTGTCCAGTTCTGCTGATGTTGGGGCCTTTGTGGGCTGCCTCCAGGTGAGCCATGTTTGTGCAGGATGTTTTACCACGGGGTATGTCAGAATCAAACCCAGTGCACACCTTTGCAGGGACCTTTTAGGATTCACTGGTTAGTGAGCGCTGTCTGATACTCCCTAACTCAGGAACTGTTTGGGAGGTGTGCAGGTAACCAGGATGATTCAGAGAGCGTACGGCATGCTTGCCTTCATCAGCCAGCGCATTGAGTACAAGAGTTGGCAAACCATGTTGCAGCTATATAAAACCTTGGATGTTGCCTGGTATCGAGGGTGTTGGCTATGAGGAGAGGTTGAATAAATTAGGATTGTTTTTACTGGAAAGATGGAGCTGAAGGGAGACCTGATAGAGGTCTACAAAACTATGAGAGGCACAGACAAGATGGATAGTCAGAAGCTTTTTCCAAGGGTCAATTACCAGGGGACACAGGTTCAAGGTGAGAGGGGGGAAGTTTAAGGGAGATGTGTGGGGGAAGTTTTTCACGCAGAGGGTGGTGGGTGCCTGGAACGCGCTGCCAGAGGAGGTGGTGGAAGCAGGTACATTAACAACATTTAAGAGGCAACTGGATGGTACATGAATAGGGAGGGAATGGAGGGATATGCACCGAGTAAGGGCAGAAGGATTTTTTTAGTTTAGCTCGGGCACCATGATCGGCACAGGCTTGGAGGGCCAAAGGGCCTGTTCCTGAGCTGTACTGTTCTTTATTCTGGAAGCCATTTGGAGGACTCCAGCACAGGCTGTGCATTTTAATGGGCTCAGTGTTATACAGAGTGTCTTCAGCTGTTCCTTGATGGTCTCCACTTTGCACCCCTCATAATCCTGAATTCCTGCAAATCTCTGCTGCCCTTTCGCAAACTCTCAGCAAGTCCCATTCACCCATCAACCCCGCACTCGCTGGCCCATAGTCGCCACCAGTCTGGAAACACCCTGAGTTTAAAATTCTCATTCTTTTCTGTTCCACCGCTGACCTCCCCACCTCTCTGTATTGCTAACCTCCTCCTACCCGCTTAAAACTCTGCTCCCCTCCACTTCCAGCCTCCCTGATGGTAATCACACCCCAGTTGGTGGCCATACCTTCAACTGCCTGGGTCCTCAGCTCTGGAATTCCCTCCCTAAATCTCTGTTCCTCTCTCCCTTTGTCTCTCCTCTTCCCCACCCCCCCCCCCTCCTCCCCACCCCCCAAATTTATCTCGTTGACCTAGCTTTTGGCCATTTGACATGCGATCCGCCCTTGTGTGGCTCAGTGTTAAGTTCTCAGCTGGTCGCCAGTCAGACAGCGGAGAGTTTGAATCTTATTCAAGGGGCATCCCACAATCGTGGCTGAGAGTCCAAGTGTTGCACTGATGGCATGAGATATTAATCTGTTAATGGGAGGGCAGAGGAGTTCTCCCAGGTCAAGGGTAGTATTCATCCTTAAAGTTTATTCATTATCCCCTAGTCATCACACTCCGGCACCTGTTCGGGTACACTGAGGGAGAATTTAGCATGGCCAATGCACCCTAACCAGCACGTCTTTTGGACTGTGGAAGGAAACCCACGCAGACACGGGGAGAACGTGCAGACTCTGCACAGTGACCCAAGCCAGGAATTGAACCCGGGTCCCTGGCGCTGTGAGGCAGCAGCGCTAACCACTGTGCCACCATGAAACCAACATAACGTACAAAAACACACATACTGTTGTCCTCATTGTTGTGGCATTGGTGTTTGAGGGTGATTTGTTTGCCTGCTACCTTTCCTGTATTACAGCAAAGACTGCACTTCATTCGCTGTAGACTGCTCTGGAATGTTCTAAGGATATGAAAGTCACCAGAGAAATGCAAGGCAACTTGATAGAAACATTTGTGTTTGTTTCTGACTGAGTTGTGAGATTATAAAGATCTGGGTGTGTGTGAATAATATCTTCCACATCATATCCACTGGCACAATCTCTGGATTTGTGCTTTGTGTAATTACTTGGTGTATAATTTTGAGCTGGCTTAAGCTGTCATCGTAACGTCCCTTTTAAAAAAACAAACCCCGGTGGTTAAAAGCAAGAGAAGTGGCTGTTTGTACATTTTACACAGGGCAGCAATATTACTGGTGGCACAGTGGTTAGCACAGCTGCCTCACAGGGACCCGGATTCAATTCCCGGCTTGGGTCACTGTCTGTGTGGAATTTGCACATTCTCTCCGGGTCTGCATGGGTTTTTTCCAGGTGCTCTGGTTTCCTCCCACAGTCTGAAAGGCGCGCTGGTTAGGTGCATTGACCCGACGGGCGCTGGAGTGCGGCGATTAGGGGAATTTCACAGTAACTTCATTGCAGTGTTAATGTAAGCCTTACTTGTGACTAATAAATCAACTTTACTGGGGAGTCTGGTGTCTTAGAAGGTGGGACAACACTTGGTCGCAATCCTTAGTGTGTGTAACTTGTAAACAGAAACTGCTGATTGCAGTGTCGAGCGAGGGAGGGCGGAGGGAGAAGTTAACGTTTCTGGGCAATAATTGTAACTGTGATTAGCTTGGAATCTGCGGATGAGTGTGTCACAGTATGTGTGTGTACACACGTGTATATCTGTGTGTGTGCTGGTTAGTCAGATGTTTGTGTTGTGATGAGTTTGCTGTGATTCATTTCCCCTCAATGTGAGCAGTGTTGTAACTGATGAGCTGCCGACGCTACTATTAATAAACCGTGTGCTGGAGGTGAGACTCCCAAAGGAATTTCAGGTATCTGAGTAACCACCAATTGTGGTTTCAGTAAGAAAGCCTCCCTCTTATCATGTGATGATTGGGAGGAATGAAACATTCTTTAAAGGCTGAGTGATGTGTTGACTAGACGGTACTCACAGAATCCCGACAGAGCAGAGGAGGCTTCTTGGCCCATCAAGTCTGTATCGAGTATCTTAGTAAGAAGTTTAACAACACCAGGTTAAAGTCCAACAGGTTTATTTGGTAGCAAAAGCCACACAAGCTTTGCTTTTGCTACCAAACAAACCTGTTGGACTTTAACCTGGTGTTGTTAAACTTCTTACTGTGTTTACCCCAGTCCAACGCCAGCATCTCCACATCGAGTATCTTACCCAGGCCTCTCTCCTGCCTTATCCCTGTAGCCCCACACATCTTGGTACACTACGGGGCAGTTTGGCATGGCTAATCCACCGAACCTACACATCTTTGGAGTGTGGGAGGAAACCCGAGCACATGGAGGAAACCCACGCAGACACGGAGAGAACGTGAAAACTCCACACAGTCAACCGAGGCTGAATTTGAACCTTGGTCCTTGGCACTGTTAGGCAGCCATGCTAACTGTTGTGCCGTCCATTGGGTTGTGTGATTTAACATAGTTCCAGGTGAATGATCACTTATTTGAGTGCTCACTGAGGTAAAGGTGGAGGGTGGTTCACATACAGAATCATAGAATTCCTACAGTGCAGAAGGAGGCCATTCGGCCCATTGAGTCTGCACCGACCACAATTCCACCGAGGTCCTATTCCTGTAACCCCACATATTTACCCTGCTAGTCCCCTAACACTAGGGGCAATTTAGCATGGTCAATCCACAGAACCGCACATCTTTGGACTGTGGGAGGAAACCGGAGCACCCGGGGGAAACCCATGCAGACATGGGGAGAATGTGCAGACTCCCCACAGACAGTGACCCAAGCCGGGAATTGAACCCAGGTCCCTGGCGCTGAGACAGCAGTGCTAACCACTGTGCCACCGTGCCACCCTTGTATACTGGGCTTCATTGCTTCACCCAGCCGGGTTTGTTTTGGGAGCAGTGACTGGTCTTTAAGTTCTGGGTAATTCTGTAGCCCTATTTACCCCAAGTCAGCTCCAGCCAAGCACAAGATGAACGGGGTACAAGTGGGCAATGCAGAGCCTGAGCTTCACTCCAGCTCTGTGCAGTGAGAGTGTAGTAATGACTGACTTCAGCTACCAATGGCAGCAGGTAATTTATCAGCCTGAAACTGGTCTTGAGGCAATCGATCCGAGACCGGATATTCAACATATTTTTAAATCAGGCACGATTACTTTCACAATCAACACTGTAACCTAGTGACATTTTGAATTGGTAAATATTCAAGCTGAAACTGATCTGAAATTCTTGTTGACTTGAGGAAATGGCTTTCAGGGGTTTTTATGGAATGTTTCGTTCTGAGCTGGCTGAGGGAAATCGCCAGTGCTCCACTGGATCAGAAACATCAAGGGCACCATTGGGAAGGGGCTGCCCGCACTGAGCACTGCCTCTCTCATGCTGAGCGCACCTAGATAACTCACGACTCAAATCTTTCTCTTATTTATTCTAATTCACTTTGATCCAGTTCAGCATTTCCCTTTTCCCAAGCTCCTGTGTAAACACTAAGACAAAAGCGTTGTTAAACATTCCTGGACAAGTTCTGATTATCTCAGTGAACTCGCTCACCCCTCTGCATGGGGCCCCTGCCTCACTTCCAGCAGGTCTATTTTTGCCAATATATTTGTGCAATCACTTATCATTGTTAATACTTAAATACCTACAGCGCTGAAGGATGTCATTGGGCCCATCGAGTCTGCAGACTCTCTAAAAGAGCACCTCACCCAGGCCCAGTCCACGCCCTATCCCCATAACCCCACACAATCACCCCACTAATTTCCTAAATGCCCTACAGATCTTTAGACACAACGGGGCAATTTAGCATGGTCAATCCACCTAACCTGCACATATTTTGACTTTAATTTCCCTTGTTTTCAGTATCTTTTTCTGAAATGCTATCTTAATTGTTCACTCACTTAATGATTTTGCATCACCGCTACACCTCCTATGTATCCTATTCAGCTTTAATGTGATACCAGTGCCTTTGGGAAAAATGCCACCATCGTCTCTATCGATTAGTATTGTCCCCAAGTGTCACACAGTGACAGACCTGTACCCACCAGCACTGTAACCCAGTGCAATGCAGTGACAGACCTGTCCTCACCAACTTTGTGTCACAGTGCAGTGCAATGACAGGCCTGTATCCACCAACACTGTATCCCAGTGTGATGCGCTGCCCCCAGCACTGTATCCCAGTGTGATGCGCTGCCAACAGCACTGTATCCCAGTGTGATGCGCTGCCCCCTGCACTGTATCCCAGTGTGATGCGCTGCCAACAGCACTGTATCCCAGTGTGATGCGCTGCCCCCTGCACTGTATCCCAGTGTGATGCGCTGCCAACAGCACTGTATCCCAGTGTGATGCGCTGCCCCCAGCACTGTATCCCAGTGTGATGCGCTGCCAACAGCACTGTATCCCAGTGTGATGCGCTGCCCCCTGCACTGTATCCCAGTGTGATGCGCTGCCCCCAGCACTGTATCCCAGTGTGATGCGCTGCCCCCAGCACT
Organism: Mustelus asterias; assembly: GCF_964213995.1. Lineage (NCBI taxonomy): Eukaryota > Metazoa > Chordata > Chondrichthyes > Carcharhiniformes > Triakidae > Mustelus > Mustelus asterias. The sequence goes on along the minus strand of NC_135824.1, from coordinate 46,631,846 downwards.
GTATCCCAGTGTGATGCGCTGCCAACAGCACTGTATCCCAGTGTGATGCGCTGCCCCCAGCACTGTATCCCAGTGTGATGCGCTGCCAACAGCACTGTATCCCAGTGTGATGCGCTGCCCCCAGCACTGTATCCCAGTGTGATGCGCTGCCCCCAGCACTGTATCCCAGTGTGATGCGCTGCCAACAGCACTGTATCCCAGTGTGATGCGCTGCCAACAGCACTGTATCCCAGTGTGATGCGCTGCCCCCAGCACTGTATCCCAGTGTGATGCGCTGCCCCCAGCACTGTATCCCAGTGTGATGCGCTGCCACCTGCACTGTATCACAGTGTGATGCGCTGCTACCTGCACTGTATCACAGTGTGATGCGCTGCCACCAGCACTGTATCCCAGTGTGATGCGCTGCCCCCAGCACTGTATCCCAGTGTGATGCGCTGTATCCCAGTGTGATGCGCTGCCCCCAGCACTGTATCCCAGTGTGATGCGCTGCCAACAGCACTGTATCCCAGTGTGATGCGCTGCCCCCTGCACTGTATCCCAGTGTGATGCGCTGCCCCCAGCACTGTATCCCAGTGTGATGCGCTGCCCCCAGCACTGTATCCCAGTGTGATGCGCTGCCCCCAGCACTGTATCCCAGTGTGATGCGCTGCCAACAGCACTGTATCCCAGTGTGATGCGCTGCCACCTGCACTGTATCACAGTGTGATGCGCTGCCAACAGCACTGTATCCCAGTGTGATGCGCTGCCACCTGCACTGTATCCCAGTGTGATGCGCTGCTACCTGCACTGTATCACAGTGTGATGCGCTGCTACCTGCACTGTATCACAGTGTGATGCGCTGCCAACAGCACTGTATCCCAGTGTGATGCGCTGCCACCTGCACTGTATCCCAGTGTGATGCGCTGCTACCTGCACTGTATCACAGTGTGATGCGCTGCCACCTGCACTGTATCACAGTGTGATGCGCTGCCACCTGCACTGTATCCCAGTGTGATGCGCTGCCACCAGCACTGTATCCCAGTGTGATGCGCTGCCACCTGCACTGTATCACAGTGTGATGCGCTGCCCCCAGCGCTGTATCCCAGTGTGATGCGCTGCCACCTGCACTGTATCCCAGTGTGATGCGCTGCCCCCAGCACTGTATCACAGTGTGATGCGCTGCCACCTGCACTGTATCCCAGTGTGATGCGCTGCCACCAGCACTGTATCCCAGTGTGATGCGCTGCCACCTGCACTGTATCACAGTGTGATGCGCTGCCACCTGCACTGTATCCCAGTGTGATGCGCTGCCCCCAGCACTGTATCCCAGTGTGATGCGTTGCCCCCAGCGCTGTATCCCAGTGTGATGCGCTGCCCCCAGCACTGTATCCCAGTGTGATGCGCTGCCCCCAGCACTGTATCCCAGTGTGATGCGCTGCCCCCAGCACTGTATCCCAGTGTGATGCGCTGCCCCCAGCACTGTATCCCAGTGTGATGCGCTGCCAACAGCACTGTATCACAGTGTGATGCGCTGCCCCCTGCACTGTATCCCAGTGTGATGCGCTGCCACCAGCACTGTATCCCAGTGTGATGCGCTGCCACCTGCACTGTATCCCAGTGTGATGCGCTGCCCCCAGCACTGTATCCCAGTGTGATGCGCTGCCACCTGCACTGTATCCCAGTGTGATGCGCTGCCACCTGCACTGTATCCCAGTGTGATGCGCTGCCCCCAGCACTGTATCCCAGTGTGATGCGCTGCCCCCAGCGCTGTATCCCAGTGTGATGCGCTGCCCCCAGCACTGTATCCCAGTGTGATGCGCTGCCCCCAGCACTGTATCCCAGTGTGATGCGCTGCCCCCAGCACTGTATCCCAGTGTGATGCGCTGCCAACAGCACTGTATCACAGTGTGATGCGCTGCCCCCTGCACTGTATCCCAGTGTGATGCGCTGCCAACAGCACTGTATCACAGTGTGATGCGCTGCCCCCAGCACTGTATCCCAGTGTGATGCGCTGCCCCCAGCACTGTATCCCAGTGTGATGCGCTGCCAACAGCACTGTATCACAGTGTGATGCGCTGCCCCCAGCACTGTATCCCAGTGTGATGCGCTGCCAACAGCACTGTATCCCAGTGTGATGCGCTGCCCCCTGCACTGTATCCCAGTGTGATGCGCTGCCCCCAGCACTGTATCCCAGTGTGATGCGCTGCCCCCAGCACTGTATCCCAGTGTGATGCGCTGCCAACAGCACTGTATCCCAGTGTGATGCGCTGCCACCTGCACTGTATCACAGTGTGATGCACTGCCAACAGCACTGTATCACAGTGTGATGCTCTGCCAACAGCACTGTATCACAGTGTGATGCGCTGCCAACAGCACTGTCTGTGATGCAGCGACAGACCTGAATCTGCCACTATTGGAAAGATAGAATTTGGATCAGACACCCATTCAGGGTTCTATTGCTTATAGCTTGTCTGCGTTATTGCCTTTTCTCGTGTGTAGGAATGTAGAATTGGGCTGATACCCCCTCAGGTCTTCCTAGTGCTTTGTGGTTGCTATTCGTAATCCATCACGGCCTGTCACTCTGCAGGTCCTTTATAGCTCCAGTTATATTTGCCACACAGAGAAGCATAGAGGATCAGGAGAATCCTGACAGTTCATTATACCGGTACACTCATTGGAACCCTGCTCCCTCCAACAACTGCATTAGAAGAGCAGGGAATACCGAGACTCACAGCAGGTCAAGACCTGTGGAGATTGGGCAGGATCTAGTCAGTGAGAACCTGTGGAGATTGGGCAGGTTCTAGTCAGTGTGGGTTTTCGGCGAGATCATGCAGACCATTGTCAGGTTTACTCCCTGAATCTGCTCTTCTCTGACTGTACATGAATCGTTAACTCTTTCCTGACTGTTTTCCAGCATTTTGACTTGTGTTTTTTGTTGGATTTTCAACAATTGAAGATGGTTGCCCTTGTTTAAGATTATTTGACAAGGAAATGGGCTGTTCCCTATCCCTTAACTAGCTGCTCAGGCCTCTGGTGCGGAGACTTGAACCCACGACATTTGGACACTTGTATGAGAGTCCTCCCTTTTCCATTTGAGCTTTAGCTGATTTAATGTTTTCCCAAATTAAGGCACATTATTGAAGGGAATCTTTAAGAGTGTGGATAGAGAGAATGTAGAGGTTGGGGCGGGCAGTTGACAAAGTGATGATTAGTGGTAAAGAGATATGATCTGGAATGGTGCGGCAGTAATGAGCTCCAGGAATCTGCCTGGGGCTCTTCGTTGCCCATTTGTAGAAATTATTTGGGTGTAAGCTGGAAGTTGTGGGTATGCAGAGTGGGAAAGTACAGGAAAGTGTGCAGTTAACATTAAATATTAACTCAAGGAAGTGATGTGGCGTTTGTGCGAAACATTAGTGAGACCTCAGTTCGAGGACTGCTTACGGTTCTGGGCACCTTGTCGCAGGCAAGGGAGGAAAGTGGAGATTCACTCGGGTGATCCCAGGGCCAGGGGATCCATAGTTACGAGGGAAAGGCTCAGAAAATTAAGGATTTATTTTTTTCCTCAGGAACTGAAAAAGGGCTGCGAGATTGAAAAGAATTTCAGGAGTCAGGAGACAGCAATTGAGATTAAATGAGTTGTCACATGGGAATAGGAAAAACTGTGGTGGCAAATTGAAATTCTGTGGCCTCCAGCGAAAGCTTGCTTCTGTTGGTTGGTGACAAGCACTTGCCCAAGATGCTTCATAAGAAGATTCTCAAACAAAATACATGGAGTCACATGGCAATAGCTGGACAAAGAGAGGGAAATTATGAAGCATCTTTGACACAGAGAGGGAATTCCAGAGCTGGGGCCGAGGCAGCAGGAAGTATGAACACAATGGTGGTGCGATTATGGTGGGGAGAGGCCAGAGTTTGAGGAAAAACGAGGGTTGATGGAGGGTTTCCGAGGGTTGATGGAGGTGGTTACGGAGGAAAGGAGGGGTGGCTCGTAATGATTTGACACCAAGGATGAGAATTTAAAAATTGGGACACGACAGAGTCCTCCTGGGGGCTTGGGCTGAGAGTTCACACCAGTGCCTTGCAGCGAGAATCTCTCCCTGGGTTGTTTGGACAGGGAGTTTGAGACTCTTCTCAGTCTTTTCAGCTAGCTGCAGAGTACCGGTGTAAGGAGCTAATAGCACTAATCAGAGGTTTGCAGCATAACGTGGGCTAGGATGGTAGACTAGTCACCTGGAAACCTGAACGAATGACCTCGAGGCATGAGTATAAATCCCAGCGCAGTGGTTGGGGAATTTAAACTCGGCATCAATATAGTTACAGCACAGCAGGAGGTTATTCTGGCTGCTGTATCTGCATTGACTTTTTGAAGAAACAGTTCACCTCGTGCCACTCCCTCTGCCTTCTCTCTGCAACTCTGCACATTGTTCCTTTCCAGTTAATACAATTCCCTTTTGAATGCCTCAATTGAACCTGCCTCCCCCACACTCTCAGACAGCGCATTTCGGATCCTAACCAATCACACTGCATGAAGATAGTGTTCCTCATTTCATCATTGATTCTTTCGCTAATTGCTTTAAGTCTGTGCCCTCTGGTTCTCGATGCTTCCCCCCCAGTGGGAGCAGTTTCACCCTGTCTGCACTATCTAAACCTCACCTGATCTTAAATACCTTGATTAAATCTCCTCTCTTCCTGAAGGAAAACAGTCCCAACTTTGCCAATCTATCCACGTAACTGAAGATCTTCCCCCACCTTGTGAATTGTTTTAAAAATATTGTCAGGTGTGGATCACAGGACATTGTAAGAAGTCTCACAACACCAGGTTAGAGTCCCAACAGGTTTGTTTGGTAGCAAAAGCCACTAGCTTTCGGAGCACTGCCCCTTCGTCAGGTGAGTGGGAGTTCTGTTCACAAACAGGGCATATATAGACACAAACTCAATTTACAAAATAATGGTTGGAATGTGAGTCTTTACAGGTAATCAAGTCTTAAAGGTACAGACAATGTGAGTGGAGAGAGGGTTAAGCACAGGTTAAAGAGATGTGTATTGTCTCCAGCCAGGATAGTTTAGTGAGATTTTGCAAGCCCAGGCAAGTCGTGGGGTTACAGATAGTGTGACATGAACCCAAGATCCCGGTTGAGGCCGTCCTCGTGTGCGGAACTTGGCTATCAGTTTCTGCTCAGCGACTGCGCTGTCGTGTGTCGTGAAGGCCGCCTTGGAGAACATTTACCCGGAGATCAGAGGCCGAATGCCCGTGACCGCTGAAGTGTTCCCCAACAGGAAGAGAACAGTCTTGCCTGGTGATTGTCGAGCGGTGTTCATTCATCCGTTGTCGTAGCGTCTGCATAGTTTCCCCAATGTACCATGCCTCGGGATATCCTTTCCTGCAGCGTATCAGGTAGACAACGTTGGCCGAGTTGCAAGAGTATGTACCGTGTACCTGGTGGATGGTGTTCTCACGTGAGATGATGGCATCCGTGTTGATGATCCGGCACGTCTTGCAGAGGTTGCTGTGGCAGGGTTGTGTGGTGTCGTGGTCACCGTTCTCCTGAAAGCTGGGTAGTTTGCTGCGGACAGTGGTCTGTTTGAGGTTGTGCGGTTGTTTGAAGGCAAGAAGTGGGGTGTGGGGATGGCCTTGGCGAGATGTTCGTCTTCATCACTGACATGTTGAAGGCTCCGGAGGAGATGCCGTAGCTTCTCCGCTCCGGGGAAGTACTGGACGACGGAGGGTACTCTGTCCACCGTGTCCCATGTTTGTCTTCTGAGGAGGTCGGTGCGGTTTTTCGCTGTGGCGCGTCGGAACTGTCGATTGATGAGTCGAGCGCCATATCCTGTTCTTATGAGGGCATCTTTCAGCGTCTGGAGGTGTCTGTTGCAATCCTCCTCATCCGAGCAGATCCTGTGTATACGGAGCGCTTGTCCGTAGGGGATGGCTTCTTTAATGTGTTTAGGGTGGAAGCTGGAGAAGTGGAGCATCGTGAGGTTATCTGTGGGCATGAGTGCACAGGTTCGCCCAAGACCTCTTCACTGCACAGGACCTTCAACCGATGCTATACACTAGATACAGCGATGACATTTTCTTCCTTTGGACTCATGGTGAGCAATCATTGAAACAACTATATGATGACATCATCAAGTTCCACCCCACCATCAGATTCACCATGGACTACTCTCCGGAATCGGTTGCATTCTTGGACACACGCATCTCCATCGAGGACGGTCACCTCAGCACTTCACCGTACCGCAAGCCCACGGATAACCTCACAATGCTCCACTTCTCCAGCTTCCACCCTAAACACATTAAAGAAGCCATCCCCTCCGGACAAGCCCTCCGTATACACAGGATCTGCTCGGATGAGGAGGATCGCAACAGACACCTCCAGACGCTGAAAGATGCCCTCATAAGAACAGGATATGGTGCTCGACTCATTGATCGACAGTTCCGACGCGCCACAGTGAAAAACCGCACCGACCTCCTCAGAAGACAAACACGGGACACGGCGGACAGAGTACCCTTCGTCGTCCAGTACTTCCCCGGAGCGGAGAAGCTACGACATCTTCTCTGGAGCCTTCAAAATGTCATTGATGAAGACAAACATCTCGCCAAGGCCATCCCCACACCCCCACTTCTTGTCTTGAAACAACTGCACAACCTCAAACAGACCATTGTCCGCAGCAAACTACCCAGCCTTCAGGAGAACAGTGACCATGACACCACACAACCCTGTCACGGCAACCTCTGCAAGACATGCTGGATTATTGACATGGATGCCATCATCTCACGTGAGAACACCATCCACTAGGTACATGGTACATACTCTTGCAACTCGGCCAACGTTGTCTGCCTGATATGTTGCAGGAAAGGATGTCCTGAGGCATGGTACATTGGGGAGACCATGCAGACGCTACGACAACGGATGAATGAACACCGCTCGGCAATCACCAGGCAAGAGTGTTCTCTTCCTGTCGGGGAACACTTCAGCGGTCACGGGCATTCGGCCTCTGATCTTCGGGTAAGCGTTCTCCAAGGTGGCCTTCACGACACACGACAACGCAGAGTCGCTGAGCAGGGACTGACAGCCAAGTTCCGCATACATGAGGACCTATAAGATCTCCCCTCAGCCTTCTAAACTCCAACCATTACTTTGTAAATTGAGTTTGTGTCTTTATATGCCGTGTTTGTGAACAGAACTCCCACTTACCTGACGAAGGAGCAGCGCTCCGAAAGCTAGTGGTATTTGCTACCAAATAAACCTGTTGGACTTTAACCTGGTGTTGTGAGACTTCTTACTGTTTACCCCAGTCCAACGCCGGCATCTCCACATCATCACAGGACATTCACATGTCATTCAGACTTGAAGTTAATTAGGAGGAAGGAGCAGAAACTTTAGACTTGTGACCCGGGGCGGCGGGGAAGGAGGGGTTGGTGGGGAGGAAAGGTTTGAACTGGAATAGAAAGTGTTAACCTTTGATTGGAATTAAAATTCAGACTGCACTGTGCCAAGCTCTGCTCATCAGGAAACAGGCATTCAGATGGGGGGCGGGGGGGGGAAGAGACTTGATGAGAGGTCCACATGAGAAATAATTGGGGGAAATTTCACGAGAGAGGTCTTATAGAGGGAGAAAAGCAATGTGAAATTTAGATTCAAACATCGAATTGTGTCAAACACATGTTTGAATGTATAAGTTAAATTTCATAATAAATATAAACAAATTACTGCGGATAAGAACATAAGAAATAGGAGCAGGCGTAGGCCATCTGGCCCCTCGAGCCTGCCCCGCCATTCAATAAGATCATGGCTGATCTGATAGTGGTTTAGTTCCACTTACCCGCCCGCTCCCCATAACCCTTAATTCCCTTATTGATCAGAAATCTATCTACCTGTGACTTAAACATATTTAACGAGGTAGCCTCCACTGCTTCAATGGGCAGAGAATTCCAGAGATTCACTACCCTCTGAGAGAAGAAGTTCCTCCTTAACTCTGTCCTAAACTGACTCCCCCTTATTTTGAGGCTATGTCCTCTAGTACTTGTTTCCTTTCTAAGTGGAAAGAATCTCTCTGCTTCTACCCTGTCGAGCCCCTTCATTATCTTATATGTCTCTATAAGATCTCCCCTCAGCCTTCTAAACTCCAACGAGTACAGGCCCAATCTACTCAATCTCTCCCCATAAGCTAACCCCCTCATCTCCGGTATCAACCTGGTGAACCTTCTCTGTACTCCCTCCAAGGCCAATACATCCTTCCGCAAATAAGGGGACCAAAATTGTACACAGTACTCTAGGTGCGGCCTCACCAGTACCCTGTACAGTTGCAGCATGACCTCCCTGCTTTTATACTCCATCCCTCTCGCGATAAAGGCCAACATTCCATTTGCCACCTTGATCACCTGCTGCACCTGCAAACTGAGTTTTTGCGATTCATGCACAAGGACCCCCAGGTCTCTCTGTGCAGTAGCATGTTGTAATTTTTCACCATTTAAATAATAGTCCATTTTACTATTATTCCTTCCAAAGTGGATAACCTCACACTTGTCAACGTTATACTCCATCTGCCAGATCCTCGCCCACTCACTCAGCCTGTCCAAATCTCTCTGCAGACTTTCCGCATCCTCCACGCAATTCGCTTTCCCACTCATCTTTGTCATCCGCAAACTTTGTTACCCTACACTCGGTCCCCTCCTCCAGATCGTCTATGTATATGGTAAATAGTTGAGGCCCCAGCACCGACCCCTGTGGCACACCACTAGTCACCAACTGCCAACCGGAAAAGCACCCATTTATTCCAACTCTCTGCTTCCTGTTAGATAGCCAATCCTCAATCCACGCTAACACTTTACCCCCAACTCCGTGTACCCTAATCTTCTGCAGCAACCTTTTGTGAGGCACCTTATCGAATGCCTTCTGGAAATCTAAAACCACCACATCCACCGGTTCCCCTCTGTCAACTGCACTCGTTACATATTCATAAAAATCCAGTAATTTCATCAAACACGACTTTCCCTTCATGAATCCATGCTGCGTCTGCTTGATCGAACCATTTTTTTCCAGGTGTCCTGCTATTTCTTCTTTTAATGATGGATTCCAGCAATTTCCCAACTACGGATGTTAAGCTAACCGGCCTGTAGTTACCCGCCTTTTGTCTACCTCCTTTTTTAAACAGTGGCGTCACATTAGCTGTTTTCCAATCAGCTGGCACTTCCCCAGAGTCCAGCGAATTTTGATAAATTACAACCAACCCATCCGCTATTACTTCTACCATTTCTTTCAGTACCCTGGGATGCATTCCATCCGGGCCCGGGGACTTGTCTACCTTTAGTCCCATTAGCCTACCAAGCACTACCTCTTTAGTAATAGTAATCGTTTTAAGGACCTCACCCCCTACAGTCCCACGACCATCAATTTTCGGTAAGCTATTTGTGTCCTCCACCGTGAAGACCGACACAAAAAACTTGTTTAAGGCCTCAGCCATTTTCTCGTTTCCCATTATTAAATCTCCCTTCTCGTCTTCTAAGGGTCCAACATTTACTTTCGCTACTCTTTTCCTTTTTATATATTTCTAAAAACGTTTACTATCAGTTTTTATATTTTGTGCTAGTTTAGTTTCATAATCTATCTTTCCTTTCTTTATCGCTTTCTTAGAAGTTCTTTGTTGTTTTTTAAAGCTTTCCCAATCTTCTAATTCCCCACTAGTTTTGGCCACTCTGTACGCATCGGTTTTTAATTTAATACTCTCCTTTATTTCCTTAGTTATCCACGGCTGGTTATCCCTTTTCTTACATTCCTCCTTTATCACAGGAATATATTTTTGCTGAGTACTGAGAAAAATCTCCTTAAAAATCCGCCACTGTTGTTCAGCTGTCCGACCAACTAGTCTGCGCTCCCAGTCTACATTAGCCAATTCTGCCCTCATCCTATTGTACTCCCCTCTGTTCAAGCAGAGGACACTGGTTTGGGCCCCTACTTTCTCACCCTCCATTTGTATTAGAAATTCAACCATATTGTGATCACTCATTCCAAGAGGATCCCTCACAAGAAGATCATTAATTTTACCTGTCTCATTACACAGGACCAGATCCAAGATAACTCGCTCCCTCGTAGGTTCTGTAACATACTGTTCGAGGAAACTATCCCGACAGCATTCTAAGAACTCTTCCTCAAGTCCACCGCGTCCGACTTGAGTCAACCAATCAATATGCAGGTTAAAATCCCCCATGATTATTGCTGTTCCGTTTTTGCACGCATCCACTATTTGCTTGTTTATAGCCTGACCCACCTCAAAGTTATTATTTGGGGACCTATAGACCACGCCCACCAGTGACTTTCTCCCCTTACTATTCCTTATCTCCACCCACAACGATTCCACATTCTGCTCCTTAGAGCCTATATCATCTCTCACTCCTGCCCTGATGTTATCTTTAATTAACAGAGCTACCCCACCTCCTTTTCCTTCCTGTCTATCCTTCCGAAATGTCTGATACCCATTGCTGGAATCTGGAACCAAACGAGAAAACGCTGGAAAAATCTCAGCAGGTCTGGCAGCATCTGTAAGGAGAGAAAAGAGCTGGTGTTTCGAATCCAGATGACCCTTTGTCAAAACCCTCTGACAAAATGTCCTCTGGGCTCGAAACGTCAGTTAAATTTCAGATTGATCTTGGGAAGATTGTCACAGTGATGAAGACATAATTGGACCTGAATAAAACCATTTAAGAAGCAGCGTACGTTTAAAATTTGGATCAACCTCAAATCTTACTTGTGATTGTGTGTATGATTTTTACTCTGACCTCACTTTTTTAGAATTCCCCTTTTCCAGATTACTAATCCAGCAACATAATCACCATCTCCCTCTTTTTTTAATATTCATTCATGGGATGTAGCGTCGCTGGCTGGGTCAGCGTTTATCTCCCACCCCCGAGGGTATATAAGAATTAACCACATTGCTCAATGCCAATGGGTGGCACAGTGATTTTCACAGTAACTTTATTGCACTGTTAATGTCAGCCTACTTGTGACAATAAATGAACTTAAATTTTTAAACTTTGTGTGCCCTCTCCCTCTATCTCCTGCTTGCTCTGTCTCATTTCCACTCCCCCCCCCCCCCGCCCCCCTCGTTGACTCCTTCTCAGTGCTCCACCCATATTTATACCCAGCATGTGTGTGAGAGACACTTCTATTTTGGTCATTCACTGACTCGCACACTTGGATGATTAAACAGGCCGAGGGTAGAAATATCTGCTGGAAGTGCTGATTCACGAATTGGAAGGAAATACTTTATCTCATGTTCTTCCAGTCATTTCCTGTCTGAATAAGGCACTGTACTTAGAATGGTAATAAGTGGCAAAGCAGCAATGTTCTCCTTCAAATGCGCACCTTCTGGACTAGCTGCTGTTTACCTGTTCAGTTAGTACTGCCATTGTAGACTGTGTGTTCAGGATGTTCTGTGGCTAGGGGGGACACAGCCCCATTTTCATCTTTACCTTCCATGTGAAGCCCTCTCCCACCCCCCAGGGGAGGTGGGAAAGAACGGACAGCTAATTCAGGAAACCATGAGAAAACTTCCTCTTAAACCCCAGGAGCCCCCGAACCCTTTGATCATTGTTCTGCTGCCACATTCTGGAAAGGCCAGAATGAGTCAGTTTTTCTCCCTACCTCTGGGAAGCTCGCCTCCCATTGGAGAAAAATCATCATCCAGACATCCACGTTCACATCGTCCCCACTTCCCGAATTTCCTAGAGTGGCGCTTCATTCCACTTGGATCCGTTACCTCAAAGAAAATCTGAGGGAAAAAAGACAAAGCTGCATTTGTATAGCACCTTTCGTGACCCCGGAGCAATGTAGGAAAGGTTTGAGCTAATTTGAGCACAGCAAGCTTCCACAGCCAGCACTCTGTCCAGTTAGGCTTTTTATAGCCATGTTGGTTGAGAGAGAGATTTTGGGCACCAGGGAGAACTCTCCTCTTCAGATAGTGCCATGGGATCTTTAAAAACCACCTCAGAGGGCTGGTGAGCCTCTGTTTATTGTCGCATCTGAAAGTTGACATCTCTTGACGGTGCAGCGCTCACTCGGTGCTGGGAATGTTGATCGAGAATGGGACTGAACAAACAACTCTCTGAGCTTCTGCTGATGCCACCTATCCACCAGACACCCAAATGATTTGAATTCCTCCTTCAGTGTAAATCTCGGCAGCAAATCTATAATATGGCGGGTGTCTCTGTAACTCCATGAACCAAAGTTGGGTTTTGTTGAATAATTACAAAGACGTAGCCTCACTAAAGCTGCAGTTATGTTTACATAGCACCTTTAATGCAATGAAACCACACGGCACGAATTCAGGGGAATGCTATGAAGCAGCATGACATATAAGGAGGTAATAGGTCATTTAGGCGGCACAGTGGTTAGCACTGCTGCCTCACAGTGCCAGGGACCCTGCTTGGGTCACTGGGCGGAATGTGCACATTCTCCCCATGTCAATGTGGGTTTCCTCCCACAGTCCGAAAGACTTGCTGATTTAGTTGCATTGACCATGCTAAATTCTCCCTCAGTGTACCAAACAGGTGCCGGAGTGTGGCCACTAGGGGATTTTCATCGTAAACAGTGTTAATGTAAGCCTACTTGTGACACTAATAAATAAACGTAAACTTAAACTAGATGACCAAAAGGAGGAAAGCGAGAGTAGAGAGGTGTAGAGAGGGAATTCCAGAGCTTGGGGCCCAGGCATCAGAAGATATGGTCACCAATAGTGGTGTGATTCTGATGACCAGAATGGCCTGACCTTGGTTTCATAATGTGGAGATGCTGGCGTTGGACTGGGGTAAACACAGTAAGAAGTTTAACAACACCAGGTTAAAGTCCAACAGGTTTATTTGGTAGCAAAAGCCACACAAGCTTTCGGAGCCCCAAGCCCCTTCTTCAGGTGAGTGAACCTGAAGAAGGGGCTTGGGGCTCCGAAAGCTTGTGTGGCTTTTGCTACCAAATAAACCTGTTGGACTTTAACGTGGTGGTGTTAAACTTCTTACTTGGTTTCATACCCAGTAGTCAAGACAATCTCAGACCCTGCTTATTTGACTGTGTTTGAGCACTGTATCATCTGCTGCCACTACTGTCTGCTGGTTGTCAATAGGCTTCAGCACTCAAGGTTAGTGGGCAAATCCCAGGAGGCCCCGAATCTAGTTGTGCTGCCCTCCATGCTGACACTTGATTTTGGATTGCCCAAGATGATGTGCGAGGGCAGCCTGTCGAACTGTGTCCCGTGGGTCTTTATGGGTTATGCCATCCAGGATGGAGTGGGGGTGGTTCATTGCACCAGTGACTGCTTTATCCCCACAGACCTGACATTTCTTTTACATGTTAGGTAGTGTTGTGTGGCCTGGCCTTGGGGCAATGCTTTTCTGATGGAGTTTTTCTTAATCATTCTTGGGGTGTGTGTGTTGCTGGATCGGGCAGCATTCATTCCCATCCCTAACTGCCCCTTGAGAAGATGGTGGTGAGCTGCCTTCTTGAACCGCTGCAGTCCATGTGGTGTCGCTACACCCACAATGCTGTTCGAGAGGGAGTCCCAGGATTTTGACCCAGCGACAGTGAAGGAACAGTAAAGGAATGGTGACATATTTCCAAGTCAGGGTGGAGAGCAACTCGGAGGGGAATTTGCAGGTGATGGTGTTCCCATGTACCTGTTCCTCTTGTCTTTCTAGATGGTAGTGGTCATAGGTTTGGAAAGTGCTGTATTGGTGAGTTGCTGCAATGCACCTTGTAGGTGATGCACACTGCCGGTACTGTGTATCGGTGATGGAGGGAGTAAATGTTTGTGGATGGGGTGCCAATCAAGTGGGCTGCTTTGTCCTGGGTGGTGTCAAGCTTTTTGGGTGTTGTCGGAGCTGCAGCCATCCAGGCAAGTGGAAAGTATTCCATCACACTCCTGACTTGTGCCTTGTAGATGGTGGACAGGCTTTGGGGAGTCAGGAGGTGAGTTACTCTCCGCGGGTGAGTGAAACTTTGCAGAAGCTGTCCTTCCACAGTTGGTGTATTTTGAGGCACACACTATTGCTTAGAATTATTACAGACCTCTAATCCAGCTTGTCAACAGCTGCACTGATCCATTGGCCTCAGATCGACTGATTGGCAGTCCAAAGATATGCAGGTTAGGTGGATTGGCCATGCTAAATTGCTCCTTAGTGTCCGAAGATGTGCAGGTTTTGTACGAGGGAGGTCATGCCTCACAAATTTGGTTGAGTTTTTTGAGGAGGTGACAAAAATGATTGACGAGGGAAGGGCCGTGGATGTCGTCTACATGGATTTTAGTAAAGCATTTGACAAGGTCCCTCATGGCAGGCTGGTGCAAAAGGTTAAATCTCACGGGATCAAAGGTGAACTAGCTAGATGGGTACAGAACTGGCTTGGCCATAGAAGACAGAGGGTAACAGTGGAGGGGTCTTTTTCTGATTGGAGGTCTGTGACTAGTGGTGTTCACAGTAAGAAGTCTCACAACACCAGGTTAAAGTCCAACAGGTTTATTTGGTAGCAAATACCATAAGCTTTCGGAGCAATGCTCCTTCGTCAGATGGAGTGGTCTCTGTTCTCAAACAGGGCATAGACACAGAAATCAAATTACAGAATACTGATTAGAATGCAAATCTCTACAGCCAGCCAGGTCTTAAATGCACAGACAATGTGGGTGGAGGGAGCATTCAACACAGGTTAAAGAGATGTGTATTGTCTCCAGACAGTACAGCTACTGTGTTCTGTAAGTGGTGTTCTGCAGGGCTCTGTACTGGGACCTCTGCTGTTTGTGATATATATAAATGATTTGGAAGATGATGTAGCTGGTCTGATTAGTAAGTTTGCGGGCGACTCAAAGATTGCTGGAGTTGCAGATAGTGATGAACATTGTCAGAGAATACGGATATAGACAGGCTGGAACATTGGGCGGAGAAATGGCAGATGGAATTTAATCCAGATAAATGTGAAGTGATACATTTTGGTAGAACTAATGCAGGGGGGAGCTATACAATAAATGGCAGAACCATCAGGAGTATAGACACACAGAGGGATCTGGGTGTGCAAGTCCACAGATCCATAAAGGTGGCAGCACAGATGGAAAAGGTGGTGAAGAAGGCATATAGAATGCATGCTTGCCTTTATTGGACGGGGCATAGAGTATAAAAGTTGGCATATGATGTTGCAGTTATATAGAACGTTGGTTAGGCCACATTTGGAATACTGCGTCCAGTTCTGGTCACCACACTACCAGAAGGACGTGGAGGCTTTGGAAAGAGTGCAGAAAAGGTTTACCAGGATGTTGCCTGGTATGGAGGGTATTAGCTATGAGGAGAGATTGAGTAAACGAGGGTTGTTCTCCCTGGAAAGACGAAGGTTGAGGGGCGACCGAATAGAAGTTTATAAAATTATGAAGGGCATCGATAGGGTGAACAGTTGGAAGCTTTTTCCCAGGTCAGAAATGACAAACACAAGAGGTCACAAGTTCAAGCTAAGGGGGGCAAGGTTCAATATGGATATACGGGGGACGTATTTTACACAGAGGGTGGTGGGGGCCTGGAATGCACTACCAAGCAAGGTGGTTGAGGCAGACACGCTAGCATCATTTACGACTTGTCCAGATAGCCACATGAACAGACTGGGAATAGAGGGATACAAACGAATGGTCTCGTTAGGAACTCATGATCGGTGCAGGCTTGGAGGGCCGAAGGGCCTGTTCCTGTGCTGTTTTGTTCTTTGTTACTCATGGTTTGCCTGTGGGGTTGTGAGGATGAGGGGGGATGTTTGGCCTCTGTGGGGAGATGGCCTGGGTGGCATGCTCTTTCGGAGAGTCAGTACGGACATGGTGGGCCAAATGGCTTCCATCTGCATTGTGTGATTCTATGGGATTTACGGCAGTGTATCACTGTCTGAATTTCACCTTGGAGTCATGGAGCCTGGGCTGTCCATCCTCTCCCCCTCACGGTGAGGGGATCGAGCTGTCCATTCCCCCTCACGGTGAGGGGGCCGGAGCTGTCCATTCCCCCTCACGGTGAGGGGATCGAGCTGTCCATTCCCCCTCACGGTGAGGGGATCGAGCTGTCCATTCCCCCTCACGGTGAGGGGATCGAGCTGTCCATTCCCCCTCACGGTGAGGGGATCGAAATGTCCATTCTTTCCCACTCATCACATTTTCCCACAGAATTAGTTGCAGTTCTGTCTCTGTGCCCTGTTGCAGAGTTGTAGTCAGGTACTTTCCTGCTGGGAGCGAGAGCCTGACGGACCCTTTGTTGTAAATGGGCTCTCTGACTGGAAGTTGGGGCAACCATGTTACCTAATCGGCCTTGCAGGTAGAGGAGGTCTGCCTCCTCTACCTGCAAGAGCAGTGGGAAAGAAGCTTGAGAGATGAATGAAGCAGGGCGGCTGCTGATGGCTGTCATTTGCCTTCATTGATAGAACATAGAAAAACTACAGCACAAACAGGCCCTTCGGCCCACAAGTTGCGCCGGTCATGTCCCTACCTACCAAGGCCTATATATAGGCTTACCTATAACCCTCAATCCTATTAAGTCCCATGTACTCATCCAGAAGTCTCTTGAAAGATCCTATCGAGTTTGCCTCCACCATCACTGACGGCAGCTGATTCCACTCACCCACCACCCTCTGAGTGAAAAACTTACCCCTGACATCTCCTCTGTACCTACTCCCCAGCACCTTAAACCTGTGTCCTCTCGTAGCAGCCATTTCAGCCCTGGGGAAAAAGCCTCTGAGAATCCACCCGATCTATACCTCTCAACATCTTGTACACCTCTATCAGGTCACCTCTCATCCTTCGTCTCTCCAAGGAGAAAAGACCGAGCTCCCTCAACCTATCTTCATAAGGCATGCCACCCAATCCAGGCAACATCCTTGTAAATCTTCTCTGCACTCTTTCAATAATTTCTACATCCTTCCTGTAATGAGGCGACCAGAACTGAGCACAGTACTCTAAGTGGGGTCTGACGAGGGTCTTATAAAGCTGCATCATTATCTCCTGACTCCTAAACTCAATCCCTCGATTGATGAAGGCCAGCATACCATATGCCTTCTTAACCACCTCCTCTACCTGCAAGGCCGATTTTAGAGTCCTATGGACCCGGACCCCAAGGTCCTTCTGATCCTCTACACTGCTAAGAGTCTTACCCTTGATATTATACTCCTTCATCCCATTTGACCTGCCAAAATGTACCACTACACATTTATCCGGGTTGAAGTCCATCTGCCACTTCTCCGCCCAGTCTTGCATCCTATCTATGTCACGCTGCAGCTTCTGACATCCCTCCAACCTATCCACAACACCACCAACCTTTGTGTCGTCGGCAAACTTACCAACCCATCCCTCCACTTCCTCATCCAGGTCATTTATGAAAATGACAAACAGCAAGGGTCCCAGAACAGATCCCTGGGGCACTCCACTGGTGACCGACCTCCATTCAGAAAAAGACCCATCTACAACCACTCTCTGCCTTCTGCAGGCAAGCCAGTTCTGGATGCACAAGGCAACAGCCCCTTGGATCCCATGCCCTCTCACTTTCTCGAAGTCGTGCATGGGGGACCTTATCGAACGCCTTGCTGAAGTCCATGTAAACCACATCTACCGCTTTTCCTTCATCAACGTGTTTAGTCACATTTTCAAAGAACTCCACCAGGCTCGTAAGGCACGATTTGCCATTGACAAAGCCATGCTGACTACTGATGGTGAATGTGTTTTTTTTTAAAACTACGTTGGTTAACATTTTGAGATGTTTATCTGGTGCGATCTTATTGGTGAGCTGAGTTGTGCAGATTGTTGGCTGTTGATGACTGTGGTGCTTTCATAATCTTGATATTGTGTACATTCTCCCTTTATCGTGTGATCTTCTGGGTATTTTGTGAATGTGCCGTTGCTGTCTGTAGTTTTGGGGAGTGTTTTGCTGGTGACCGTGTTCTCGGAGATGCGTGTGGTTGGACTGTTTCTGTGTCCAAATGTGTCCCATCAAATAGCCAGACGCATGTACAAAACAGTGAAGGATCAGGTCCTTCTGACACACTATTCTCATGGTTTCTGACTCGCACTTGTGGACTATATATACCTTTTATCACTGTCTTCCATACCTGCCCTCAACAGATTGTACTGAAGCAAATGTATCGTCCCAGCGAACAATACATGTTTCCTTCCAGTAATGAAGGACAGAACTGGAGCCAATGTTTACACACTTGCACAGAGATACCTATAACGAACCTGTACCTCTGAACCCAACAGCCCCACTTTCAGTATTGTCCTATTCATCCCCATTTAATGCTCCCCCTTAACTTGCATGCAGCTAAGCACAATTAATATACAAATATCAACATTTAACCTTAATCGTTTCTAATCATTTCACATCCATAGTTGTGTTGCCCGTCTGAACTTGGGCCAATTCACCCTAAACACAAGTTATTAAGCCGATATATTCCATGCTAATCACAGACGTGGCTTAAAGACTTGTATTAAGTCACTCACTATATCTGTGGCAATAGTTTTACCTTATGCCCCCTTACACCTAGCAGAAAGTCTGCCTTAACTCATCGGGTGCTGGCCCTGCTGTTTGCCCAGGGCATTGACATTCTCTGATAGTGTGGTATCTCATTGCTACATGTGGTCAGAACGACTGGTGCTTGTGATTTCAGACAGCGGCTGAAAGCATGACTGGAGGTTGGACTCGGGCTGTGAGTTGGATGGAGGAGCCCGTTGTTGGGTCTTGTACACTGGTTTCTCTACAGCTCATAATTAAAACTCAAAATCTAATTGAAACATGTGGAATAAATATTATGTGCATGATGTATGTGTGTGTGCCTGAAGGTGTGTGAGATTGTGGGTCCATGCGAGTGTCATTCTGTGTGTGAAAGCGTGATTGCGCGCGTGTGATTTTATCCTTTGGATTGAAATTCAATTCCTTGGTACTCTGGCTGGTACAAGATTCCTGTATTCCACCTTGGCAGTGCCCTTGGCCCCCTCAGCTGGAGCACTGAAGAGGAAAAAAACTTCTTCAACAGACTAAGAAAGTTGGTGTTGTAGCTGCACGGGTCAAACTGCCGGTCTGACCTCGGGAAAAGGCTGGATAATGTTTAGTTGGTTGTGGAGGGGTCTAGCTCTGGGTGCTGAGCAATGCTGGGTTGAAATGTCTTTGTTCTGTTGATGGCTGGGCGGCTGTGGTGTGCTGTAAACCTCGTGGTTGGTGATAGCCAGTATGGCGCACACGGATTTTGTGGGCTTCTTTCCCACCAAGCCTACCCCATACTCTGGCGATGGCCAGTGTGGGCGTAGAGCTGTGTCAAACATTCCGTCATTGCTCGTGGAGCTGATCTCAGACGTGGGCTACAAGAAAGGGAAGTAGGTCAATGTCCGTCCCACCCTCGACTGGGACAGGAGCTGGAGAGTTGCCTGTATGTAAGTCAGGAATGAGCAGAATGAGGGGAGTGAAGGAATGGTAGCTAAATTTGCAGATGACACAAAGATAGGTGGCAAATTTGTGAAGAGACCATAAGGAGGTTGCAGCTGGATATAGATGGGTTGAGTGAGTGGGATAACATTTGGCTGATGGAATACAACGTGGGAAAATGTGAAGTTGTTCACTTTGGCAGGAAGAAAGGAGCATTGACCATGCTAAATTCTCCCTCAGTGTACCCAAACAGGCGCCGGAGTGTGGCAACTAGGGGATTTTCACAGTAGGTTCATTGCATGTTAATGTAAGCCTACTTGTAACACTAATAAATAAATTTAAATTACTTAAACAGAGGACAACGGCAGAATTCTGAGGTGCAGGGAGACCTAGGTGTTCCCAAGCATTAGTCACAAAAAGTTAGCATTTCCAGCACAGCAAATACTTAAAGTTAACGGAATGTTATCCTTTATTAAGAGCGGAATTGAACATAGAAGTAAGGATGTTATGCTTCAGTTGCACAGGGCATTGGTGAGACCACAAGTCAAATACTCTGCAGTTTTGGTCTCCTTATTTATGGGTATTTCTCAACTTGTCTTGGAAAAGTCCTTTCCAGGTCACATGTAGAACTTGCTGCAGAGAGACAGGCCATTTGGTCTGTGCTGGCAGATATAGGTGGAGCCCTGCAGCAGCACACCAGGTTCCAGTTTGCACTGAACCCTCGAACAGGCCGGCAGTACAGACCGGCCGGCCTACACCGTGGCCACTGCACATCCACAAACAGGCACTTGGAGATCTTGTCGGGGGAACACATCACAGTGCAAGGACCAGAAAACAATGGGTCTCAGTTATAATCGAGCCAAATATCCTTGCTGAACATACCAATACTCTGTTATCTGTGCAGAAAGAATGTGCTCAGGATAGCGGTTGTCGGAGTGAAGTTGCAGCTCCAAGGTCAGGAGTTCAAATCCCACCGAGGCAAGTTGTAAAGTTAAATTCAATAAATTAACCATCTCTTTTGGAGCTGTGAATTTCAGCCTTCCTCAGATTGTCCACATCTGGAGAATACATTTTTTAAAAGCCCTTTAGTAAGGGGAAATGTGTCTGCTTGTAGCTCCTCTTCCTGAGACTACTGTCTGTGGCTCCATTAACCATCTCTGTGTTGTCAGACTGCCTGTGACACTGGGAAAGGTATAGCTATCTCATTTGGCTCCCACCAAAATCCCTGCCTCCCCCTCCCCCAATTCCATCTCTCTCCCCTCACTGGATTTGGGTTGTGCAACACCGATGGCCTTTTGATCCTGGTCCCTGCTTTAAACTCCACGTTACAAATTTACAGCACAGAAAAAAGACCAATTGATCTAAAGGGTCCATGGTGAGTGTACTCGACACAAACTCCCATCCTCCTCCATCTAATGCCAATAACACATTCTGTACCTTTCACCCACAGCTGCTTATCTAACTTCCCCTTAAATGCTCTGTGACTGTTTGGTTCAGCCACTCTTTGTGGCAGAGTGTTCCCCATTCTCACCACTCGTGGGTGAAGAGGTTTCTCCTCCTGAATTCCATCTCAGATTGGTGAATGACTGTCTTATATTTCTGGCCCTTAGTTCAAGTCATCTTCGCTAGTTGAAACTTCTCGATGTCAACTTCTTCAAAATTTGAAAGGTCTCAATCAGATCATTTCTCAGCCTGCAGCAAGTGCCCCTGGCTATTTGATCTTCATTCGCCCTTCAGGTATCATTCCACTGAACCTTTTTTTTGTGCCTTCTGCAGTGTTCTCCATAAAACACCAGGAGCCAACACCAGATCAAATCTGCTCCATCCTGATCTCTTTACCCGCTCCCCCCATCCCTTCCATTTCCTGTAACTCCACTCGCCAACCCCTTGATCTTCCTTTTCAACTTGTTGATATCTCCACCTTGTCTATTGTTTCCCACTTTTGCCTTTACCAAGGAAAGTGATGCTTCCAAAGTCACAGTGAAAGAGGAGGTAGCTGTGACACAGTGGGCTAAAAATGGAAAAATGAGCGGGCATTAAAAATGCCAGGTGTACTTACCAAGTTGATAAGCCATCAGGACTGGATGGGATCACCCAAGAATGCAAAGTGAAATCAGGCTGGAAATTGTGGAGGTGTTGGCTGTAATCTTCAAGGGTGGTGTTGGAGGACTGGAAAATTGCAAATGTTACACCCTTGTCCAAAAAGGGGTGCAAGGTTAAACGCAGCAACAAGAGACAGTTTAACCTTTGCGGTGGGAAAACTTAATGATAATCTGGGACAAAATTAGCTTGGGCAAGTGTGGCTTAATTAAAGAAAACCAGCACATGTTTGATTTGATTTATTATTGTCGCGTATATTAGTATGCAGTGAAAAGTATTGTTTCTTGCGCACTATACAGACAAAGCATACCATTCATAGAGAAGAAAATGAGAGAGTGCAGAATGTGGTGTTACAGTTATAGCTAGGTGTTCAGTGCAAGGTGATGCTTAGCTAACTTCATTGAAGTTTCTTGATGGAGGAAGTGTGGTTGAGGACTTCCAAAAGGCATTTGATAAAAGTAAGAGGCTTGCCAGCAAAGTTGAAGGCTAAGAAAGAAGAGGGACAGTGCAGCCTGGCTTTGGAAACATCGAATGCTACTCCTGGCTGGAGGAAGGTAGCCATGATGTGGAGATGCTGGCGTTGGACTGAGGTGGGAACAGTAAGAAGTCTCACAACACCAGGTTAAAGTCCAACAGGTTTATTTGGGTGGCACGAGCTTTCGGAGTCTTGCAAGAGGAAGGTATACGGTGAGGTTCCCAGTGGGTCAGTGTTAGGACCAATATTTTTCTTGATGTATCTTAAAGACCTAGATTTGGGTGTACAGGGTGCAATTTCAATATTTGAAGATGGCTCAAAACTTGGAAGTATTGTGAACCGTGAGGGAATTGGCAATACGTTTCAAGAAGACCTGGTGGAGTGGGTGGACATGTGGCATGAAATTTAATACAGTAAAGTCTGAAGTGATATATTTTGGTAGTAAGAACAAGGGGAGGCAGTATAAAATATAGGATACAATTCAGGAACAGAGGGGATGGGCAATAATATGTGCATAAGTCGCTGAACGTGACGGCAGGCTTTAAAAAGTGGGGGGGTGGGGCGGGTGCATTGAGTACAAAAGCAAGGCAATTATGGTGAAGCCTTTGTAAAATGCAGGATTGGCCTCAACTGGCATGTTCTCTCATTCTGAGCACCACACTTTAGGAAAGATGTGAAGGCAGGTGCAGAAAAGATTCACGAGAATGGTCCCAGGGATGCGGGCCTTTAGTTATGTGGATAGATTTGAGATGCTGCGTCTGTTCTCCTTGGAAAAGGTTGAGGAGATTTGCTCGAGGTGTTCAAAATCTTTACGCAGCAAGTGGTTAGGATCTGGAATGCACTCCCTGTGAGTGGTGAAGATAGATTCAACTAGTTTTCCAAACAAAACTGGATAATCATCTGAAGGTGTTTTTTTAAAAAAAATTTGTGGGGAGTGGGACTAGGTAAGTTGCTCTTGCAGAAGGCCAGTATAGACATGACAGGCCAAATGGCCTCCTGTGCTGTAACAAGAGATGGTGCGGAATAATGAGGGGCATAGATCAGCTAGATAGTTAAAATCTTTTTCCAAAGGCAGGGGAGTTTAAAACTAGAGAGCATAGGTTTAAGGCGAGAGGGAGAGATACAAAAGGGTCCAGAGGGGCAATTGTTTCAGTCGAGAGGGTGGTGAGTGTCTGGAACAAGCTGCCTGAGGTAGTAGTAGAGATGGATCCAATTTTGTCTTTTAAAAAGCATTTAGGTTAAATGGCTATAGAGGGATATGGGCCAAATGCGGGCAATTGGGACTAGCTTAGTGGTTTCAAAAAAAAGGGATGGCATAGACATGTTGGGCCAAAGGGCCTGTTTCCATGCTGTAAACCTCTATGACTCTAATAAGGAGTCCTTTATTGCTGATAATGCTGTCGCTGGAGATGGATTAAGTATGCTGCTCTGAACAGGATTGTTGCCTGCGAGAGGAGCTGTTTGTAGATAATGATTTAGTTACTCTGCCCCTCACAGTCCTTTGTGCATTTTGATTAACCTGTCACAGCAACCACAACATCGCTGGCGTGTAATGGAAACTTTTTTTTTGTACAGGTAACTAGTTGCCAGGCAACCAAGTTACGTCACCTTGCCTTTTGTGGTGGGCAGGACCAGTTGAGGAGGGTGTTGCAGGAAATTGCCAGTGGAGGAGAGCAGACAGTGAGCTGTGCTGCGCTTTGCCGAGGCATTCTGAGTGGGGACCTTTGGGTTGAATGGGGCAGCAAGAGTCTGCCTGGATCAGAGAAATCTATCGATGCTGCAGGCAGGTCACTGTCCATCGCCTGCGTCTCCATATCTCTCAGACGCTGTGAAGGTGAGCTGTACTTTCCCGATATCACAAAATCCACATTTTCCTGACACCGTGACAGCTTCATGCTCAGTTTAGGCTAGACCATTGCTTCTAGTTTTTAATTTATTTCCAGGCCTCATCGAGGATCATAAATGTAGGGAGGCTCGATGTTTCAGTTGTATTGTAACCCTCCATACCTGTTTTTGGAAGGAAGGTGTATGGAAGGGCTATGCTCCAGTTGGCCATTTTAAGTGTATTAAGTTACGCACCTCTCCCTTAGTGATCAGATAGACCACAGACATTATGATTATCTCATGCAGGGCTGCAGTAAGAATTCTCTGTTATGAGTACCTGCTATTCGCATGACTCAGAGAATGAGCTGAACTGGACAAGGGGCAATTCTGTTTGTTGTATAATTGCTGTTTTGTATGGGCTGGGTGCGTGCGTGCTTGTGTGAGGAGAGGGGAAGAGAAGAGAGAGCATGTCATTAGGTGCTACTGGCTTGGTTTCCCCACTCATAGGTGTATGAAGCATTGATCCTGAATGCCATGGTTCACTGTTGTTCTGCAGAGTGCTATCACACTGCATTGATGTCAAAGTACAAGTGAAAGTGTTAGTCACTGCCTAACTCAACTGTATTCCTGTTATTGAACGGGCTAGTAATTACTCACATTACTGTACAGAATTCCTATTTACTGGTAGGGTATGGGTTACTCACTATAACTATAGTCACTGTTTATTCAGCAGGGGAAGGGTTACTCACTGTATATCTGTAGTCACTGTTCAGCATGTTAAGGGTTACTCACTGTATAACTAGTCACTGTTTATTCAGCAGAGTAAAGAGTACTCTGTATAATTGTAGTCACTGTTTATTCAGCAGGGTAAGGGTTACTCTGTATAACTGTAGTCACTGTTTATTCAGCAGGGTACGGGTTACTCACTATAACTGTAGTCACTGTTCAGCATGTTAAGGGTTACACACTGCATAACTGTATATAATCTAACAATACAGAGTTCTTGTTGAGCAGAGTAAAATTGCTTTCCATTTTTCACCTATACCGACATCCTCGGGAGAAGCTGTTGGTTGTCTCTCTTAGTTTTGTTCATCAGATTATTTCCTGATTCCATGGGGACTGTTGAAAGGATCTTTTGCCTAAGCTGTGGCTCAGATCAGTTCTTAGCTTATGCATGGCCCACAGCTGATTGTCAGGGTGAGTGGACTTATTGCTGAAGTGATGATGGATCCTGTGCTTGGGAATGGAATGCCTGGCCTGGCATGGATTCCTGGGGGTACCAAAAACCGGGACTACCCAGTGGACTCAGCAATGTATTTTAAGGTGTGGTCTGATATAACACAGGAGAAGGGCAGGGATGGCATCTCCTCGCTGTTTAACGGTGGCACAGCGGTTAGCACTGCTGCCGCTCAGTGCTCGTGACCCAGATTCAATTCTGACGTTGGGTCACTGTCTGTGTGGAGATTGCACCTTCTCCCCATGTTTCCTCTGGGTGCTCCAGTTTCCTCCCCCACACCAAAGATGTGCAGGTTAGGTGGATCGGCCATGCTAAATTGCTCTTAGTCCTTAGTGTCCAAAGATGTGCAGGTTAGGTTAATTGGCCCTTAATGTCAGGGGGACTAGCAGGGTAAATACGTGGGGTTATGGGGATAGGGCCTGGATGGGATAATTGCCAGTGCAGGCTCAATGGACAGATTGTCCTCCTTCTGCACTGTCGAGATTCTATGATGCTAATGATTCATTTCATGGAATATTTGGAATAACATTTGAATCTCAAATCTCTTTACAAACATGGCATGTGCAGGCATTTTGCAACACAGTCTGCAGTAAATGATCTGCTCTGGGTGATAGTGGCTCTGAAAGACTGAACGAAGCTTTATGCAGCACTGCAGTGCCTCCATTGGTAGGAGAGTGCAGTTACAGCGTGACGTTTACATAGACAGTTTCCATTTTAACTGGAGACAGGAGAATTCATAATAGAAATGGAAAAATTGAACTTTTCAGTGAGGATTACCAAGTATTGAAATCTTCGGGTTAGTCAGTCAGTATATGTTGAGAGAGAAAGAGAGAGTTAATGTTTCAGGGCTGTGACAATACTTGAGGTTCAGCAGCAGTTAAGCAGGTGCCACAGCAGGGAAAGGGGGCTGGAGAGAAAAGAACAAACAGTAATAGGGTAACACGAGATCAAATGACAAAAAGGATGTTGGCACAAGAGGGGTGATAATGCAATAAGTAAAGAAACAAATGATGGGAGCTATTAATGGCAACAGTCCTTTTAAAGAATGAGCAATGGTTACGATCTGAAGTTGGTTGAAGTTGATGTTGATTGATGGCTGTAAGGTACCTGGATCTTCACTGGAACAGTGTAGAAGGCTGAGTGGGATGGAGAATATAAGTGACTCCCTGTGTGCAACGGGCAAGTTAAAATACAACACTTGTTAGCATCCTGCAATTGCCCCCAAGCCCATGATGTGCTGAAACTCCACATGGCTCCATCTCGACAATCAAGTTCTTTATTTTCAACTCGTGCTTCACTGTCAGCTGAGAGTCTGGGTGGATAGAGAGGATGGTTGTTTCTGAGAACAGTGGCCTTTGTCAGAAGGTTTAGTCACACAGGAGGGCATTTAGAAACAGCTGCTTCTTGACATCCTGTTTTCTCGGCGCTTTGTAAAAACAGCCCTCGAGATTCTGTTGCCAACTTCAACTCTTGTTAAGTTTCTCCAGGAATTTGGATGTGCATGGACTGTGACTGTGTACCTAATCGAGTCGAATGTTCAGCAGAAGCCTGGGGGGCTGGGAGTGTCGCTCACTAATCTCCACTTCTGGCTGGATTCACATTTCAAAGCTGACAGTGGGACAGTTGTGGGCTGGAATTGGACTCTTTCGCTGCACTGTGGGAAGGGATGGGTTTTAACAACACTGGTCCTGACAATGGGCTAAATAAGGTGGGGAGGGGACTTGTAAATGTGTGATTCTGCCAGCGTGTGAGCTGGCATTTGTTTGCAATGGTTGTCCCTTTGAATGAGGACTTTGTGGGTAAAATTGCCGCAAGTGCACGTTTGCCCTATCAAGTATGTTAGTTTTTCATTTGTGATCCATAACGTTTAGAACCTGTGAGTGTTGTGACCAACCTGTGTGCAGAGAACAAGCATGCACTGAGGGTCTCACACAGACATGATAGTTAGCCTCAGTCTCTCTTCTTACGCTCAGCGATCCTGCTGGAAAGTATGTGTACACAAATGTGTAAATTGGTTGAGGCCTGGATCACGTTCAGCAGCAAGGCTTTCCTTCCCCACCACCCGACCCTCAGACCTGGAGCATAGTTGGACCCCAGAGCTTTCAGAGAGGAAGGGAGAACAGTGATACCATCCCAAAATGCTGAATGTTGATGAATTCTTGCTGACTTGTTTTTAAGTTTGGTGTATCTGCTGACAGTCACATGGGATGTGGGAGCTGATGAACAGAGAAATTGCTGCCAGGGCCAGGCACTAGGCACTGGCTCGACATGAATTCGATGCCAGAGACAGTAGTTATACCATTTAAAATGTCTTCCGAGAAGATGCATATGTGCTTGTCTGTCTTTCAAATGAGATGTTAAGTTGAGACCCTGTCTTCCCCTCAGCTGGATTTTTATTAGTGTCACAAGTAGGCTTACATTAACACTGCAATGAAGTTACTGCGAAAATCCCATAGTTGCCACACTCCGTCGCCTGTTCGGTTACACCGAGGGAGGATTTAGCATGGTCAATGCACCTAACCAGCACGTCTTTTGGACTGTGGGAGGAAACCGGAGCACCCGGAGGAAACCCACACAGACTCCGCACAGACAGTGACCCAAGCTAGGAATCGAACCTGGGTTCCTGGTGCTGTGAGGCAGCAGTGCTAACCACTGTGCCACCTTGCGGATGTGAAAAATACCATGGCTATTTTGAAGAGAATACATGGATTCTCCCCGCTGTCCTGGGCCAAAATGTATCCCTCAACCCACATTGGTAAATCAGAATATCTGGTCCTGTTGCTGTCTGCTGGGCACAAATTAACTGCTGTGTTTCCTACATAATAAGAAGTCTCTCAACGCCAGGTTAAAGTCCAACAGGTTTATTTGGTAGCAAAAGCCAATAGCTTTCGGAGCGCTGCTCCTTCATCACTTTACGAAGGAGCAACACTCCGAAAGCTAGTGGCTTTTGCTACCAAATAAACCTGTTGGACTTTAACCTGGCGTTGTGAGACTTCTTACTGTGTTTACCCCAGTCCAACGCCGGCATCTCCACATCATTTCCTACATAATAGCAGCGACTGTCCTTCAAAATGTACTTCATTGGCCTGAGGTAATGATGGGTGCTGTGGAAATGCAAGCCTTTCTTTCTGGGCAGGGGTCAGGATGCCGTGATGAAGGGCGGGTGCAGGTTGCAGTGGTGAGGGGCGGGTTAGGGTTGCAGTGGCGAAGGGCGGGCACAGGTTGCGTGTCTGACCAGTGTCTTTGCCCACTGCTGGACATTGCATCAATATCTTTTGTCTCTTTCAAATTACAGAGCAAGAGCTCCCCACAAGTGTGAGGTCCTGGTGACCGTGTGTGGTTTTCCTACCGCGCGCTATGAGTTATCCTTCGCTGAAATGAGCTTGACCATGAGTTTGTCAGCTTTTTGTGTGGATTTGCAGCACCACAGGGGAGTGGGATGAAGTGGATAGGCTGACTAAAGAGCGATCACGGTGGGCAGAATATCCTCACCTGCTTCAACTGACGTCAGGAGAGTTTGAGAGTAAATGTTCCAAAATTCAGCCTGTGACTTTGGAAAATATATTTAATTTTTAGCTGGTGGGTTAGCTGAAATGTCAGTGACTCTGACTTTCAGGGTTGATCTGTAGGTGTGTGTGTGTGAGCGTGCATAATGAGTCCCTGGCTGCTGTTAATCTAGTGCACTGTGAGTTGTTTTCCTTCACCCCCGCCCTGCTTAATGTCTTCAGAACCATGGAAACTTTCTCCAGGGTATTTCTGCCTGAGCTTTATTTATTTCAGCTAGATTTTCTGCGTGGCTGGCTAGGAAACTGTGTGAATCGAATGTTCCACAAGTGAAGGAGAGCTACATGCCTCTGATGCGTTGCAGTCAATTCTGCCATGCCTCCCTCACGGGTGGAATAAAGGGCGTTTGTTTTGCTGTGTTGTACCCTATTGATTTGCATAATTTTTTCCAAGCGATTTTGTTTTTTATATATAAATGCACCCAAGATCCCAACAGCCTGAGGTCTTGGCGTTTTATTCTCTAGTGTGGATTGATTGTTATGTAATCATAGAATCCCTACAGTGCAGAAGGAGGCCATTCGGCCCCTCGAGCCTACACCGATGACAATTCCACCCAGGCCCTATCCCCGTAGCCCCACATATTTACCCTGTAAATCCCCCTGACACAAAGGGACAATTTAGCATGGACAATCCACCTAACTCACGTCTTTTGGGCTGTGGAGGAAAACTGGAACACCCGGAGGAAACCCATGCAGACATGGGGAGAATGTGCAAAGAAGGCCAGAATCGAACCCAGATCCCTGGCGCTGTGAGACAGCAGTGCTAACCACTGTTGGGTTTCAAAATTCTCAGCGGCTCTCACTGCACCTTGACAGTGGTAGGGAAATGGACTGTATATCGGGATGCGTGATATACATGGGTATTGGGCAATTGTATGTGCCTGTTACTGCGTAAAAATAGTGTTGGAGTGTATGATCCAAAGAATGCGGCTTAATTGGATTGGCCATGCCAAATTGCCCCTGAATGTCAGGGGGATTCGCAACATAAATTCATGAGGATAGGGCTTGTATGGAATTGCTATCAGTGCATCCACAATGGGCTGAATGGCCGCCTTCTGCATCTGTAGCGATTCTATGATTATGCATTGGTTTTTGGAACGAAGAGGCAACAGCAGAGCATGCTAATGGTCTATTAACTGTTGTGCTATACTTGCATTAGAAGCAATTCAGAGAAGGTTCACTAGACAGGTGCTGTCTTAAGAGTAAAGGTTGATTCAGGTGGGCCTGTACTCATTGGAGTTTAGAAGAATGAAAGGTGATCTTATTTAAACAATGAGATTTTGAGGGGCCGGTATTGGGAGGATTTTTTCTCATGGGGCTCTCAAACTAAGGGACATAGATAAGGGATGCCCCATTTAAGACCGAGATGAGAGAGAATTTCTTCTCACAGGTATGTTAGTCTTTTGAATTCACTTGCCCAGCGTGTAGACTGGATCATTGAATATATTCAAGGCTGTTAGATACATGTAAAAAAAAAAATCGTTCAAGGGACGTGGGCTTTGCTGGCTGAGAGTCATAGAGGTTTACAGCATGGCTTGGCCAGCATTCATTGCCTTGAGAAGATGGTGGGTGAGTTGCCTTCTTAAGCTGCTCAAGTGTAAGTGCACCCACAGAGTTGTTAGGGAGTTCCAGGATTTTGACCCAGCAACAGTGAAGGAATGACAATATATTTCCAAGTCAGGTTGGTGAGTGGCTTGGAGTGGAACTTTCAGGTGGTGGTGTTCCCATGTGTCTGCTGCCCTTGTTCTGGATGGTGGCTGCCGTGGGTTTGGAAGGTGCTGTCTGATCCCCAAAGGAGTTGAGGTGTTCTTTTTATTGTTGCCTTTCAATATTTTATTTCTAATCAAAAAAGCCAATTCAAATTAGGCCCAATCGTGGTCTCCACATGAAAGACTAACCAGATCCAAGCTGACAAGATGAGACATTGCATCCCATCTTGAGACTTGAACAAACAAGATCCAAGCTGACAGGATGAAGCATTGCATCCACTCCCGGGCTCGATCTAACACTCCATCTTAGCCAAAAGGCTGAGATGGCTTTGAAAAATTGCATTAGGTAAAGCCTCAGTTTAACCTCATTGGCTACCCCAATCCTTTACTGTAGCGTAGCCTGGGCAAACCACCATCGCAGGCGTCAGCACACCCCCAGTGTGATGGGCTAACCTCGCCCCCTGCCTGATCATTGAGTCTCTCCTGCCAGGTCGGGCAGGCAAGAAAGTGGAGTTGAGGCCTCAATAGATCCGCCGTGATCTTATTGAATGGTGGACAAGACTTGATGGGCTGATCCTATCTCTTATCTTAAGGTGGTGGGCATTAGCTGGGATTCACCTGTGCTCATATACACAGCTGCAGGCTGAAACACGAGCGGTTTGGATTGGAGGTGCAACTTTGTCTCTCTGTGTACATGTGGAGAGACCAGCTTCAGCTTGCTCCTTCACTGCCTGGCTGTCTCAGTTGTAGAGTTTTTATTACAGTTCTGATTGTGAGAACTGGTTATCTGGAGTATGACGCGCACACAATTAAGTTGGCATTTGTCATTCGGATATGGCAGGACAGCTTGTTCAAGTTCCCGGTGTTGTGATCACTGTGGCAGCTCTTGGTTCAAAATTCAATGTGCAACGCTTCATAAAATTAGAGAACATAACATGCCAGGAACAGGTCGTTCGGCCCATCAGTTCTGCTCTGCTGCCTTCAATCTGAACCTGCACTTGAACCTCTCCATCTAATAGTGCTGTCTGGCTGCTCTCCATTCCCTTCAGTTCTTTCTCCAAGTAGTTTATGCGCTTAAGCATAAGGAACAGTTTGTGCCAGAGAATTCCATAGTGTAAGAACCATTAGTGCAGTAAAGAAAACACTGGCATTCTTTCAAGGGTTGCCAGTATTATTTTTCCTTTGGTCCCAGTAATGGCATACTCGCTATGGCCCAAGAAAGTGTCTCGTTCAATACCTGGTTAGTGCCGAGTAGCTGACCTCAGCAGGAATAGCCACAATCAGCCCAAGTGTCCCTGGGTTCAGGGACTGGGAAAAGTGACTAAGGAAAAATGACCTGGAGTTATGGTGCTTGGGATACGATTTCAAAATTTGCAGATGATACGAAGATTGGAAGCATTGTCAACTGTGATGAGGATAGTCTTGAACTTCAAAAGAACATAGACATATTGTTGGATTAGGCAGACAAGTGGCAGATGAAGATCAATTTTAAAGTTTTTTTATACTTTATTTATTAGTGTCACAAGTAGGCTTACATTAACACTGCAATGAGGTTACTGTGAAAATCCCCTAGTCGCCACACTCCGGCGCCTGTTCAGGTACACTGAGGGAGAATTTAGCACGGCCAATGCACCTAACCAGCACGTCTTTCAGAGTGTGGGAGGAAACTGGGGTACCCGGAGGAAACCCATGCAGACACGGGGAGAACGCACAGACTCCACACAGACAGTGACCCAAGCCAGGAATTGAACCTGGGTACCTGGCGCTGTGAGGCAGCAGCGCGAACCACTGTGCTGCCCCAGAAAAGAAGATTCCACCGACCTATGAAGTCTGAGCTGGATTCAGAGTCCAGAGTGCTCACCTTTTGAAATGTTCACTCAAGGGATGTGGGCTTCGCTGGCCAGGCCAGTATTTATTGCCCACCCTAATTATCATTGAGAGGGTGGCGGTGAGCCACTGCCTTGAGCCATTGCAAAGTAGTGTGAGGTGATTCACTTCAATAGGAAAATATGGAGAGAGTACAAATTAAATGGAGAAACTCTAAAGGAGGTGCAGGAACAGAGGGATCTTGATATGTGTGCATAAGTCATTGAATATGACTTGTGTACACATATAAGGGCATGTTGAGAGAGCAGTATCTAAAGCCTATGGTATTTTGGGCTTTATTAATAGGGGTATTGAGTGCAAGGATAACAAGGTCATGTTGAACTTGTATAAGGCCCAATCTGGAGCACTGCATCCAGTTCTAGGCACCATACTTGATGAAGGATGTGAAGCAATTGGAGAGAGTACAGAGGAGATTCACAAGAATGATTCCAGGGATAAATGACTGTAATATGAGGATAGATTGGAGAGATTGGGACTGTTTTCCTTGGAGAAAAGAAGGCTGAGAGGAGACTTGATAGAGGTATTAAATATCCTGAGGGGGACGGACAGGGTAAATAGTGCGAAACTGTTCCCTCTCGAGCATCAAGAGCTAGAGGGAACAGATGCAAAATAATTGGCACAAGGAGGAAAAGTGATGAGGTTTTCACCCAGACAGTGGTTGGAGTCTGGAACAAAGTCCCTCAGAGGGTGGTGGAGGCAGGTTTGATCAAGGTATTCAAAAGGGAATTGGATTGTTACCTGAAAAGGAAGAATGTGCAAAATTTACAGGGATAAGGCAGGAGAGTGGGACTGGGTAGAATGCTCTTTCAGAGAGCCAGTGCAGATGCGATGGGCCAAATGGCCGCCTCCTGCACTATATAGATTCTGAGAGTGATCTGCTGCTTTGAAAGAGCATTGGTTGAGAAATTTAGTTCAGTAGCATCAAATGAAACATATGGGTCAGGAAATGGCAAGGTGCAAATGGATCTAGCTCAGACTGGTGTCAGATGGCTAATGGGCTACCTGCAGAGTGATGCATCAGTGATCCACACCTCGACAGAAAGGGGTGGCTTTCAGAGTTTGCTGATTAGAGCAGCAGCATACTGCCAGGGGAAAGCAAGATCACAGAAGGACCCAAATAGGCTGGGAGAGAGGGCGGACAAATGGAAGACACAGTTTAACACACAAGTGTGACGTTATCCATGGTGTCGGAGAGGCAGGAATAACTAAGGTAATGTACCTTGATTGATAAAAGTCCAGTGCGTTCAAGAAAATACATCTTTGCATGCATTAAATCCTTGGTTTACGAAAGATGGGATTTTGCGTTTTGTATCTTTCAAGAGGTCATGATTGTTTGATCGGGCTACACCAGCAGCATTGCACAAGGACTGGCATTTTCCTGGACAAACAGCAGATTTACCAGGAGGGAAGCGGCTTGGTAATAAAAAGAGGGCATCAACTAGAATTGTATTTTCATCAAATCAGAGATTGGGGCATTTGGCAGGGCTGTTTAAAATGGTAAAGCAATGGAAAAGGAAGTGGCATTCTCATTGGTAGGGATATAGAAAGCAGGCAAGTCTGACCCGGAACAAGAGCAGGAAATGCTAGAAAGACACGGCAGGCCTGGCAGCATCTGTAGGGAGAGGACACAGTTAACATTTTGGGTTTGTTTGACTCTTCGTCAGAACTAAAGAGAGGGAAGATGTGTTGGATATTAAACTGTAGCTGGGAGAGATGCAACAAGATGTAGTGACCTGAAGAACAAGAGGCGGATGGCCCTGTGTTTGCGCATGTGTGGTGGCTGTTACATTGAGACAATGAATGTATGAGATATTAAAGAAAAGGGTTTAAGATGGATGAAAAAGGTCACAATCTTGAGTTTTTGAACTCAGTGTTGAGTCCTGAGGGCTGTAACGTGCCTAATCGGAAGATGAGATGCTGCTCCTCCAGCTTGTGTTGGGCTTCACTGGAGCGTTGTAGCAGGCCAAGGACGGATATGTGAGAGGAAAGTGTTGTGTTGAAAGTATGACCTGGAGATGGGCAACTAGATGTATGAAGACAGAAGACAAGAGGTAATCTTCAGCATCAGAACGTGAATTCTTTTCCGCAATTGCTGGACAATTTAGAATTGAATACAGCTGAGGGAAGGTGCCGGCAATTACTGGAAAGGAAAATTGAGACCGAGAGATTTAGAGCACAGAAAGAGGCCCTTTGGTCAACCTTCCGTGCACTGGCCATCAAGCACCTATTTATTCCAATCCCATGGTACCAGTTTTGGTCCGTGGCCTTCCCAGGGACCCAATGCCTTTCCTGGCACCCTGATGCAGTATGTGTGTATAAATGAGCTAAGGATAGGATCAAACTCCATGCTGGATCAGTATAGTCTGAGTTGCTGTCAACACTCCATGTGGTAGTGTCTCACGGTTCACTCGCAGAGTCTGAGTTGCTGTAGCAACATGCACCTTTCCATGCATATTGTACTCTGAAGCTATGGATAGTGAAGGGAAGGGTTCAACATTCTTTCCATGACCAGGAATCTCTCCCACTCTTACCGCCTGGTAATGGCGTATGTTGGAAGGATTTGCAGGTTGATGCTCAACCTGTTCTGTCATATTATGAACATACCTTCCTTGGACATCAAGTCCGGGGGTGGGACTTGAACCCGGAGCTTCTGGCTTCGAGGCGGAGACGCTAACCCACTGCGCCACAAGACCTCTTGATACTCCATGTGATGGTCACAGTGCTACCCAAGTGTCACCTAAGGTACTGGAGGTATTGTAAGAAGGTTGTTATGAGAATCCCTGGTGAGAGCCATTGTAGAGCTGTTTATAGCCAGCAGCCTAAGTAGTAAACTCTACAAACTGTGTGACACGTCCATCTCCCAGAAAATGGGCATTGCACTTAGTTTGCACTTGGATTTCAGTAGCATATAACTGTTCCCCTGTGTGAGTACCCAGAGATGCAGTATTCTGTCCCTGTTGTGTCAACAGTGAGCCCTTTGCTCTGTCACTCTGGGCTGAGACTAGTGAATCGAGATCTGATACAGGTGGTTGCTGTGGTTGGAGTATTTTGAGGTCATGAACTGAGTATTGCACAAGAGGTTGTATCACCCACAAAAAATGAACAGACTTTCTACTACATTGAGGTAGGATGTAACGTGCACTTCGAGTGGAGCCAGGACTTGCTGTGTCTTGTAGTAAATCTGTGATGGTTAATTTGTTAACAAGTTAACAGTTAGAAGGGAGATCATAGAATTATAGAATCCCTACAGTGCCGAAGGAGGCTATTCGGCCGATCAAGTCTGCACCTAAACAATCCCATCCAGCCCCTATCCCTGTAACCCCACATATTTGCCCTGCTAATTCCCTTAACCTACACACCTTGGGATACTAAGGGACAGTTTAGCACTGCCAATCCATCTAATATACACATCTTTGGACTGTGGGAGGAAACTGGAGCTCCCGGAGGAAACCCACACAGACACGAGGAGAATGTGCAAACCCACAGACAGTGACCTGAGGCCAGAATTGAACCCAGGTCCCTGGCGCTGTGAGGCAGCAGTGCTAACCACTGTGCCACAGGTGAATCCTTAGACCCAAAGGGTGATGGAGTTGTGTTGCAAGTTTCCAATACCTTGGCTCAGCTGTGGTTCAGTGGGTAACACACTTATCTCTGAGTCAGAGATTGTGGGTTCAACTCTGACTCTGGAGCAGGGCACAAAATCAAAGTGAATTTGTGCAGTACTGAGGGAGAGCTGCATTATCCAGGGGTGCTGTCTTTCAGCTGAGATATGAAACTGAGGCCCAATCTGCCCCCTCGGGTGACTGTAAAAGATCCCATGGCTCTATTTTGAAGAGGCACGGGAGATTTTCCTCTCTCCTAGTCAAAGTTCTTCCTTCAGTCCACACCACTGAAAAATGGAATATCTGGTCATTTATCACACTGCTGTTTGTGGAATCTTGCTCTGTGCAAATTGGCTGTTTCATCTTCTGTATTTTATCAGTGACTGCCATTCATTGGGTGGTTGGGTCCAGTTTTGCATTGGCCCAACACTTTTCCTCATCCAATGCAGCAAAGGTAACTTAGCTCCCTGAAGCCCAGCCATTGGCTCCTCAATACTGGGTCTTCCCTTCCTGGGCTTTCAGTTTGTCTTTTTCTTTTTCCTATTCCCCCACTCCCCTCACTTCAAACCTCATCTTATCTTATGATCCTAGTTTTTCCGGTCACATCTATGACCCCAGATTTAGGTTTATATTTGTTCACCTTCCAAATAGGTCGTCTTAGAATCCCTACAGTGCAGAAGAGGCCATTTGGCCCATTGAGTCTGCACCGACTCTCTGACATAGTACCTTACCAGGCCCTCTCCCCATCCCTGTAATCCCACACATTTACCAGGGCTAATCCCATCTAACCTACATATCTTGGGACACTAAGGGACAATTTAGCATGGCCAACTCACCCAACCTGCACATCTTTGGAGTGTGGGAGGAAACTGGAGCACCTTGAGGAAACCTGCAGACATGGGGGGAATGTGCAAACTGTACATAGTCACCCAAGGCCAGAATTGAACCCAGGTCTCTGGCGCTTTGAGGCAGCAGTGCAAACCACTGTGCCACTGCAGCCCACGCAATCCTCACTCTACTCCCTAAATAAAAGTAAATTATTGCGGATGCTGGAATCTGAAACCAAAAGAGAAAATGCTGGAAAATCTCAGCAGGTCTGGCAGCATTTGTAAGGATGCTGCCAGCCAGACCTGCTGAGATTTTCCAGCATTTTCTCTTTTGGCCTCACTCTACTCCCTCTTGGCAGACATCAATGGCTTTTCAGTACATCGCCTGTGTGAGTCTTCATTCTCGGACACTGTTGGCTCTCTATTCAGCTACGTGGGCATCACAGCTTGGCTTGTCAATTGGCATTGTCCTTAGACTGTCCAGCAAGTGTCACTGGGCAGTGAACAAGAGCTGAGGCCAATTGTGGATTTTTGACTGCTGCCTCGCGTCTCTTTAAAGGTTATGTAGAATTTGCAGTAATGCACAATGGTGTACGTTGGTGTTTATGCTGTGCACAAACCTCCTCTCACCTTGCTTCATAGAATCCGATCAATTCTTATACTCCTTTCACCACCCCCCCCTTCTTTATCTAACTTCTTAAATACATCTATGCTCTTCACCTCGACTGCTGAGTGCCAGTGAGTTTACCATTCTATCCACTCTGAGTAAAGAAGTTCCTCCTGAATTCCTTATTAAATTTATTAGTGGCTGTCTTATGGCCCCTAGTTTGGTGGAGGAAATTTCTTCTCCGTGTCTACCCTAGAAAACCTCTTCATAATTTTAAAGATCTTCCTTTATCAGCCTTTTTCTTTTCCGTAGAGAATTTGACCCCAGCCTGATAGGCATAACCTCTCCATTCTGGTAAATATTTACATACAACCCAAACTAAAGTGAGGTTGTGTCGAGAATGGAATTTCTTTCTCTCTCCGGTCATGTATCAAAGGGTTTATCATTCCTAAATACAGAATTGTTCTTGTGCACTGATTATGGTGTGACATATTGATGTTATTGCTGCTCCTCTTCCAGTAAGAGTGTGTGAGACTCCAGGAGTACTGCAGCTTCTGCCTCGGGGCTGATCCGAATTCCAGCTGAAGCGTTGACACATTGGTCGGGTTGTAGGTTTTGATGAAATGGCAGAAACCTCTCCAACCTGAAACGGGAAATTCCAGAGTCAATTCTGAAACTGAGCTCATCCAGCTGGAGGGGAATTTGTGCTTTTGTTTTTTGTGAGATCAGTGTGGACTGCTTCAGAAAGTCACTGGTGAAGAGAGGTGTGCGAACCTGGTGGATAGGGCTGCTGTCACGTTCACAGTCAAACTGGTGACAGCACTCCAGAATGTGCATTGTGTGGTATGCTCTGCGGTCTTGCAATAGTATTCCTCACTCTTCTCATTCTGTCTCTCTCTGCCACCTCCCCTCTCTTCCCCTCCCTCGCTATCTCCCCCCTCTCTACTTACCCCATTACCTCCCCTCTCCCTCCCTCCCCCTACCCCACAGCACCAAGGACTCGGGTTCAATTCCAGGCCTTGGGTGACTGTGTGGCGTTTGTACATTTTCCCCATGTCTGCGTGGGTTTCCTCCCATACTCCAAAGATGTGCGAGTTAGGTTGATTGGTCATGCTAAATTGACCCTTAATGTCAGGGGGATTAGCAGGGTAAATGCTTGGGTTAAGGGGATAGGACCTGGGTGGATTGTTGTCAGTGCAGACTCGATGGGCTGAATGGTCTCCTGCACTGTAGGGATTCTATAGTTCTATGATTTCCCCTTCCCCTCTCTCTCCCCCGTCTCCCCGCCTGGCCATTTTCAGTTTCCAACCACCCCTACCAGTTCCCAATCCCCTTGTCTGATCTGGCTGCTGTAACTCCAATCCACAAACTCCTTTATGTTTGGAATGACTTTCCCTGCAGCTCCAGGTTTTGAGAGCTGTTGTAATATCATAGCTGTAAATATGTGCTAATCCACTGACAGGAAGCAGCATGGCTCATACATTAGGTCTTCTGCTCCAGTAACCAACAGTTGGGAATTTTAAACTTTTTATTGGGATGTGGGTGTCGCTGACAAGGCCAGCATTTCTTGCCCTTCCCTAATTGCCCTCGAAAAGATGGTGATGAACCACTGCCTTCAAACTGACTTCCTGTAGAGGCTTTATACAACTGAGTGGCTTGCTATGCCATTTCAGGGGACATTGTTGTGGGTCTGGAGTCGCATGTAGGGCAGACCGGGTAAGAATGGCAAGTTTCCTTCCTGACGGTTAACCAAGGGGGCTTTTAGGATGCTGTCTGGGAGTTTCACAGTTACCGTCACCGAGACTAGCTTTCAATTCCAGATTTTAATTAACTGAATTCAAATTCCACCAGCTGCTGTGGCAGGATTTGAACTCATGGCCCAAGGACACTAGCCTGGGTTTCTGGATGCCCATGCCAGTGACAGTACCACTGAAACGAGCTCGGTATGAAGTGCAGCAAGTAGTCCTTCCCAGATAGTAAATTGAATAGGGTAGCTTTGTACTTTGAAATCGAAGTGTCCAAGTATAAGAACACTTTGGACCAGGGTTTCCCCAACAGCTTGGTGTTTGGAACCTGAAGTCCCTAGTTCAGTTCCTGTTAGTTGGGTGCTGGATTGACCTTAGTGGGTGGGGTTTGGTCAGGGTGGGTGAGCCAGAGTTTTGGCTTCTTGAATCTCACTGTGCCAAACTCTACCCTAAAAAAACATTTTCATCAAACTTCTGTCCAACAATGAGCCATGTTGTCTTTTCCTGTTCTGTATCTGCCTTGGGCAGCTGACAGGCCTTTCAGCAATGCTGTGCCCACCTGCGATGCCAGCCTCATGGTGATATGAAATGAATATCAGAGCCTTTGCCAGTGTAGTTTATTCTGATATCACCTTTTCAGTTGGGATGAGTAGCGGTTCACCCGGTACCCACAAAACTATCTCTGAAGGCTCAATTAAGGAGTGTGAGTTGCTCCCTCTGAGACACAGTGGCAGTGTTGTTTACACACCCAAAGCATAGAGTAGGTCGGCATATAGTAACCCTCACACTTTGTTACACTTGTATATTTCGTTACCATAGGGCGGCACGGTAGCACAGTGGTTAGCACTGCTGCTTCACAGCTCCAGGGACCTGGGTTCGGTTCCTGGCCCGGGTCATTGTCTGTGTGGAGTTTGCACATTCTCCTCGTGTCTGCATGGGTTTCCTCTGGGTACTCCGGTTTCCTCCCACAGTCCAAAGATGTGTGGGTTAGGTTGATTGCCCATGCTAACATTGCCCCTTCGTGTCCTGAGATGCGTAGGTTAGAGAGATTAGTGGGTAAATGTGTAGGGATATGGGGGTAGGGCCTGGGCGGGATTGTGGTCGGCGCAGACTCGATGGGCCAGATGGCCTCTTTCTGTACTGTAGGGTTTCTATGATGATTCTGTGATTCACACTGGTGTTTCTACCACAACTTTAGTAACCCATGTACCCAGAGATTGAATTGGGTGCCACGTTTCCTTTGTTGCAGCACAGTGGCCAGAGATGGCTGAATTGGACTGTAAGTGCTTTGGGATGCTCGGAGGTTGGACTGGCTGCTTTGTTTAACGTACTGAATTGTTTTTACTTGTAGTATCTGTTCCCTTTCCTGACAAACCAATACAATACAGAGGGAGTGCTGCACTGTTGAAGGTGCTGAAACATTAAACTGAGGCCCCCGTCTGAGACTTCATTTGGAGGCAGAAACATCCCATAATGTTATTTTGAAGACAAGCAGGGGAGGTCCTGGCCACTCGGCCCCCTCAGCTCAGATTAAAACAGGTCATCATCTCATTGCTGTTTGTGGGATCTTGCTGTGTGCAAATTGGCTGTCACACTTCCTTTGTGGCCAGAGATGGCTCAAATAAACTGTAAGTGCTTTGGGGTGCTCTGAGGTTGTGACAGGCGCTACATAAATGCTGTTGTGCCTGTGTCTTTGGGGGTGGAGGCAGAGTTGAGCAAA
The DNA here is from genome assembly GCF_964213995.1 of Mustelus asterias. Classification (NCBI taxonomy): domain Eukaryota; kingdom Metazoa; phylum Chordata; class Chondrichthyes; order Carcharhiniformes; family Triakidae; genus Mustelus; species Mustelus asterias. Next base: position 46,591,163 of record NC_135824.1, on the reverse strand, counting down.
TAGTTTCTGGAAGTGGATCAGCTTATAATAGCTGACTAATTCACAGCATCCAGTAATTAGGGACTGGAATAGCAGTGTATTAAGTCACAAAGTCAGTATCAGTCCTGTGATTCAAATTGGGCATTTTGGAAAATATAATTGCACAAGTTCTGAGCCAAGAGAAGTTTAACTCTATTTTCCGATACTGTGTATGTATCATTCAAATCTCTGTAGTGTAGTGACTGCCATATAGTCTCTTGGGTCATGGGCTGGTGACTTAGTGCAATTCGACTATGTACAAAAGTTTAATCTTCAGTAGGACCGTAGAAGCATCAAATCTTATGAAGTTGTGATTTTTCTGAGCAATCGTCTCAAAGCTACTGCAGCAGCAAATCTGGCCATCCCTGCTTCGTAGAAACTGGAAGCCCTCGGTGCTTTCCCTGGGAAGGATAAAGTATGTAGCGAGATCTCTTATCGAGGGACATGAGGAGCTCGGGCAGCTGCCTGGGTGCAGCAGAGGTGACCACACAAGCCCTGGTCCCAGAAGGGACATGTCAGTGAGTTTGGACTGAAACTCAGTGCCCTGTCTGAAAAGAGAGGAGCGAGTTTTAAAAACAAACAGCCGAACCAAGGTCGCTTTCTGACATCATTATCAGTCATGAGCTGCTGCGAACGTCATTGTGCCGTCTCTCACGTACTGAGGGGAGTGTCTTATTCCCTGAGAGCTGGGATAAAGCCAGCACTCCAAGGCTGCAGCATTCATTGAGGAGGCACTCCTAGTAGCAGCAGCTGTCTTTGTTTTTCACTGCAGTGATTGTGATCTGATGATTTCCCCCACTCCCTCCCGACATTGCTGGTCTTGCCTCGGTACATTCTCCACCTAAACATTCAGCTCTTGTGGATAAGCCGTCAGGGATTTGTGATCGCTTGTAGTTGTTGAAACCACTTTTGCCTGGAGCCTGTCAAAATCAGTGAGTATTGGGGCTTTACCACTGGTTTTTAATTGGACTGTTTGGCACATGGAGCAGGGATGCTCAGTGAGCTTTGGGGCAGCTGTCACCAATACTTTCACTGGTCGAATTTTGGTTGGTGAAGCTGCGTAACACTTTGTGTCTCCCCCCCCCCCCCCCCCCCGGTGTACATGTTGTGATTGAGAGCACCTTTCAAATTGTGTGTGGGGTGGGTAGGGGGTTGTTAGATTATTTGTTGTCGGATGTGGCCAGTCAGTACTGGTGGAGCTCAGTTTAATTGCCGTATTCACAGTAACACTCAGAAGATGATGAGTCTGTCTGAGCCGTGATTGTTGTACAACTGAGTCACACTGCTTCAGATTTTTTTTTATTCGTTCACGGCATGTGGGCGTCGCTGGCTGTACCAGCATTTATTGCCCATCCGTGAGGGTATATGAGAGTCAACCACATTGCTGTTGCTGTGGAGTCAGATGTAGGCCAGATCAGCTAAGGACAGCAGATTTCCTTCCCTGAAGGACATTAGGGAACTAGATGGGTTTTCCCAACACTCGACAATGGTTTCATGGTCATCAGTAGATTCTTGATTCCAGATTTTTTATTGAATTCATATCTCAACATCTGCCGAGGTGAGATTCGAACCGGGTCCCCAGAGCATTACCCTGGGTCTCAAGATTACTAGTCCAGTGACAATATAACTAGGCCACTGCCTCCCTTCACTCTTGTGAATCTTAACACATACCCGTGGGACTGGAGTCACTGGACAAGGAGGATAGGATTCCTTCCATTGAAGGAAAACTTGGGTTTCTGTCAGTTTTCATGGTCATTCACTTCTGGTATCAACCCTCGAGTTACCAGGTCTTGATTGCAATCTATCACTCTCATTGGACTAGTCATCCAGCGACTCAGGGTAATGATCTGAGGCCTGGATTCCAACCCCATTGCAGATGGTGAAAAAACCTGAAATTAAGTCTAATCATGAAACCATTGTCGATTATCATAACCCATCTCGTTCACTAATGTCCTTTAGGGAAGGAAATCTGTCATCCTTACCCGGTCTGGCCGACATGTGACTCCAGAGCCACAGCAATGTGGTTGACTCTGAAATGCCCTCTAAAATGGCCAAGCAAGAATTGTTCAAAGGCAATTAAAGATGGGCAACAAATACTGGCCCAGCCAGTCACACCCACATCTTGAGTGAATTTAAAAAAAATCACATTATGGTTTTTGAGCAAGCAAATAAGGAGAAACTGTTTCCATTGGCAGGAGAGGTAGTAAGCAGAGGGACATAGGTTTAACATATTATCTAAAGATGAAGGGAATGACTTTGTGTAACGAGTTGCAATGATTTGGAAGGCGCTGCCCGAGGGTGGTGGAAGTAGATTCAATAATAACTTTTAAAAGAACAATACAGCACAGGAACAGGCCCTTCGGCCCTCCAAGCCCGCGCCGCTCCCTGGTCCAAACTAGACCATTCTTTTGTATCCCTCCATTACCACTCCATTCATGTGGCTATCAAGATAAGTCTTAAACGTTCCCAGTGTGTCCGCCTCCACCATCTTGCCCGGCAGCACATTCCAGTCCCCCACCACCCTCTGTGTAAAATACGTCCTTCTGATATCCGTGTTAAACCAACCCCCCCCCCCCCCCCCCCTCACCTTGAACCTATGACCCCTCGTGAATGTCATCACCGACCTGGGAAAAAGCTTCCCACGGTTCACCCTATTTATGCCTTTCATAATTTTATACACCTCTATTAGGTCACCCCTCATCCTCCGTCTTTCCAGTGAGAACAACCCCAGTTTACTTGAAAGGGAGAAATTTGCAGGGCTTTGGGAAAAGAGCAAAGGTGTGGGATTGATTGGATAGCCTTCTCAGAGAGCCAGCACATGCAAAAATGGACTCAATGGCCTCCTCCTGTTCTGTATTAATCTTATTCTGCTGACTTGAGTTGAACAACCTGCCTTGGTGGAATTTGAACTCGTGACCTCAGAGTTTGGGTTCCAATTCCATAAACACAAACCTGATGTATTCTTTTTCATATGGAAGGCAGGGTAGCTGTACAGAAACACTGTGAATGCTGCAAATCTGAAATCTGGTGTGTTCAGTATGGAGGGTTATACACTGCTGTCATACAGGGGCTCAGATCCTTATATGCTGGATGTAGGGCTTCCAAGAGCCAGCTGCACCCATGGTTAGTTCTAGCCATTTCTGCATGGAATGCAAGTTGACCCCTGTGCTGTAACAAAGCAGAACTTTGGGTCGGGTGGTGGGAGGGGGGGAGGAGATGGTGAAGAGGCAGCAAGGTCACCTGAGATGGGCTCAACCTGCTGAAAGCTTAGTTTTGTGTTCTTGTCCTGTGCATTTGCATAGCAGCTTGTGTGGGGGTGGGGGGGGGTCCTTTTAAATATCCAGAGTGGGAGCCATTTCCTCAGCTTTGAGAGCAGGCATGTGTTCTGGTCTCTAGGCTATCACTGATAGTATTCTGCTCTCCATTTCCACTCGAGGCTTTGCCAAGTATCTCAGAGTTCTGTAACCTTCCCCAGCCCAACAACCCTCCGAGATATCTGCGCTCCTCCAATTCTGGCCTCTTGTGCATCTCTCATTTCCATCACTGTGCTGTTGGCAGCCATGCCTACAGCTGCCTGGACCCTAAGCTCTGAATTCGCTCTCTTAAACCCCCCTCTCTTCCTTTATAGAATCATAGAATCCCTACAGTGCAGAACAAGGCCTTTTAGCCCATCGAGTCTGCACCAACTCTCCGACAGAGCATCGTACTCAGCCCTATGCACTATGTAAACACAAAATGAGTAAGGCACGGTGGTTAGCACTGCTGCCTCACAGCTCCAGGGACCCGGGTTCGATTCTGGCTTGGGTCACTGTTTGTGCGGAGTCTGCACGTTCTCCCCGTGTCTGCGTGGGTTTCCTCCAGATACTCCGGTTTCCTCCCACATTCCGAAAGATGTGCTGGTTAGGTGCATTGGCCGTGCTAAATTCTCCCTCCGCGTACCCGAACAGGCGTCGGAGTGTGGCGACTAGGGGATTTTCACAGTAACTTCATTGCAGTGTTAATGTAAGCCTACTTGTGACACTAATAAATAAACTTCAATAAACTTAACATAAATGCACAATATAAATGCACATTGTTGTTGAGGGCACGTTTATCTGAATGAAGAGATTGGTGGCTGGAAGTTTATAAATCCGAGTGTAATGTAAGTAACTGGCTCATCTAACATGTCTTGGTGATGCTGTGTGAACTTGTCGATCTGGCACTGAACGGGGTTTTAGCAGCCTAGCAGTTAGCGTTGCTCCCGGAGGCCTTTTAAATCCATGTTCCAGTTCACAGCTGTGTAGATTGAAAATGGAGCCTTTGCCGTGGATGTGGTTTAGGGCAGATTTGCTGCAACTTGTGCTGCGTTTATTGTGTTACAAAAAAAACTTGAGAAATCCGCAGAAACCACAAATGGGCTGTAATGGAAAAGATGTGTCATCACTGGTGACAAGTAAGCTGCAACAGAGCTGAACCAGCACTCAGCCTGTGCACAGTATGATGACAATAGGGAGAGAACCATGGATTCAGGATCACAGCAGATGGGGGCTGAAGCTCCACCCCCCCACGGAGCTTATCCTTACCATGGCTGACGGAATTGTGCTCACGCGTTGTTTTGGGAACAGGCTGCTGGGCTTTATTCTGACTTTTTATTTCCTGCAGCACATTCAGAAAGCCAATCTCTGTTGATTAAATGTGACACTTGACCCCCTGGTGGCTGTTCTGTCTGAGCGTTGAGTGAGTGTTCAGAGCGTGGCTGTTGTCTTAGAGCTTCACCCTGTCCACATCCAATAACACAACACAGGCAGAGAAAGGAGAAGGCAATTCGACCCTTGTTGCCTCATCCTTTCCCCTGAATGTTTCTCCCCGCTGCCTCAATACTATGTGGATATTTCACTGTTCCTAATGATTCCAGCTGTCCTCTCCATCGCTGGACTTGTTTAGTCAGGATGTGGAGATGCCGGCGTTGAACAGACCATTGAGAACAAGTAATGTAAAGTAACAGTCCGGGTTGATTTTTCTTTCTCTCCTTTGTTTCCATCCTGCACCATTTGCCCATGTCCTTTACTCTCCCTTTTCTCTTGCTTGCTCTTTCCCCCTTGCCCTTGATGAAGCTACACTGGCTCCTGGTTAAGCAACGTCTCGATTTTAAAATTCTCACCCATGTTTTCGAATCCCTCCGTGGCCTCTCCCTTTCCCTATCTAATTTCCTCTAGTCCAAAAATGCTTTTGAGCTACCTGCACTCCTCTGATACTGGCACCTCCGAGCATCATGTGCCTTCATCTGCCAAGGGTCCAACCTCCATAATTCCCTCCCTAACTCCCTCTGACTCTCTTTTTCCTCCTCTAAGACTTGCCTTTAAAACCTATCTTTTCGACATGGCTCTGGGGGATCTATCCTCCTATCTCCTTTTTGTTGATATCAAATGTTGTTTGACAAAACCCCTGTGAGGCATTTTAGGCGATTTTACTGTGTCAATGGTGCTATAAGTTGTTGGAATGATCTTGTCTGTGTAGCTCCGCACAGGGCGGGGGGGCAATAGTGGGGCAATAACTCCGAATCTTAGTGCTATCTCGGTACAAAGCTGAACAGTATGAGAGTGGTGTATCAGAGGGAGAAAGCTGCTGCTTGAGATAAAGCACCAGACCGCCCAGTGAAGGAATGCCGTGCTATCGACATGTTCCAGTTCATTGCCCGTCTTCTCAACACAAGGAGTTGTCCCGTCTCTGAGGTCCAGCCTTGCGTGCGTGAAACATTCCTTCTCTTGTGTAATGGCACCAATGGGTCTGCTACAGTCTGGAGGCTTTTCACAGGAGTCCCAGCAGCAGAGGACATCACAAGGGTTGGTGTCCCGCCATATGTACAGAGGTGTCTGTGTTAAAATGTACAGCGATGCACTTAATGTTGCACCCAAAGTGCGGAATATCCAAAAGTGCTTCACACAAGTCAATTGCTTGTGAAAAATGGCTGACTTATTCAGCCAAACAGCTGTGAGGTGACCAATGGGGCTGCTGTTTTAATGGCATCAAACTGGTTGTTCACAGAACCTGCTGTGTCTGCCCACTGCCAGGGGTAAAGGGAGCACTTAAAGGGACTGAGCTCACCATCTGATTAACCCCTGCAAAGAACAGCCTCCAGTCAACAACAACTTATATGCATTTATATAGCACCTTTATTGTAATGAAACGTTCTGAGGTGCTTCACAGGAGCATTATTGAACAAGGTTTGACACAAAGTTGCTTAAGGCAATGATCGGACAGGTGACCAAAAGTTGGTCAAAGAGAGAGGTTTTAAACAGTGTCTTAATGAAGGTGAGAGAGTGGTAGAGGGGTTCAGGGAGGGAGTTCCAGAGCTCGGACACAGGCAGCTTGAAGGCATGGCCGCCAATGGCTAGTCAGCTTCAAAAGGCAGTTCGATATCCCAGCCAAACCCAATCTTTCTTTCACCCAACACCCACACGCGTACCTCCAGGATTGCTGCATCATGAAAGAGCCCAGAGACAATCCGGAATCAAACATTCAGCAAAACGTTGGCTCTTTCCAGCCAGCAGGAACGCTGTCTGGTTTTAATGAGATAGCTTTGGGGAAATGACGAACAAAGGGAAGTCCAGGGATGCTGTGAAGCTGAATTTTTCAGCAGTGATGGCAGGGTGGGTGTTTGTTGATGAAGGTTAATGCGCAGGATATTATAGAGGTGACAGGAATAGGAGCTGGTTCAAGGGCATTGAGTTGTGGTTTATGGATGCTAATTATCCTGGAGGGTTAATATTTGTTGGTTGCTGTTCAGACCTGGATCAATTTTAAACTCTTCCCAGTTTCTTGGGAGAGAAGGAGAACAGTTTCAACATGTGCAAAAGGTACAAAAAATAGTACGTGGTTATCTGGGGGCGGGGGGGGGAATTAAATAATGGGACTTGATTGTTAGCAGGTTACACAGATATAATTGAATGCAGTGTTTGTAAGGCTGTGCGTGCATGCGGCAATACTGCTCAGTGAGGGACTGCCCATGTTGGGTGGGTGAATGAGGTCGCACCTGTTATTTGGGACACTTGCACGTAGCAGACTGAGTCACCTTGAAGAGAAGACACCACGTTGTGTCCAGCATGTGTGCGTGGCGGTGCTGGGATGACTTGCATGGCAATTATTCAGGCAGAACATGGTCACCGGAAATCAAACATGTGGTTACGTAACAAACATTTCCTCCTTGACATCTTATACTGAGCAGACCAGCTCTGCCTGTGTTTTGCTTTCCAGTACTGATCTTATACTCTAAGTAAGAGGCTGTGTAGTTTGTGTGTTCGTATCTGGGGTTAGAAGTAGCTGGATAAGTTAGTTCAGGACACAAGGGGATGCAACGATTTTCAGTTGTGATGTTGGCTGTAAGAGTCCTCAATAAAAAAAGACATCTTAAATACTCCCAGACCGCAAGCGCTGGATTTGACAGCACCCTGGGCTCGAGAGCACTGCTGCCTGCTGTTTGTGTAGCCCTGATTTATAATGTATTTCTCTTCTTCAACTGAAGGGCAAAGGTGAGGGAATGTTGAACTACTGCTCTCTGCATAGCTCGTCATTATCTTAAGTCCTGGTAAAGACTGAGGTAGCTGTTCCTCTGCAAGAGTGGAGAGAAGCTGCAGTTTGAGGAAGATTCAGAAGGGCATTAACCTCAGCAGTGTCAATAAAACACACGCAAAGAGGGATGGGCCAGTCTGTCACTGCTGATAATAGCACATTGATTAGTTCATATTGCAAGCTTCTTACAGGGACTGTCAGCCTCTGTGAATTCCTCCGTGGCCTTGCCCCCTGCCAAATCTGCAATTTCCAACAACACTCGCGAGATCACTGCTCCTCCAATTCTATCCTCTTGTGCACCAGGTTTTCTTTGCTCTACCATTGAATACTGCCTGTGCAGTCACAGGATAGAGTCAGTTACTCTGCTGAAATATATCACTAATTCAAACGATAGAACAGCCTTCAGCTCTGTCCCTCCCTAAACAGCTCCACCCTTCTGTCCTCCTCCTAAACACTCGCCGTTTTAACTAAGCTTCGGGCCATTTGTCCTCATGCCTCTTTGTGTAGGTTAGTGTCAAATTTTGTTTCATCACGTCTGTCAAATAGCTGGAGCTGTTTTACTGTGTTAAAGAAACTAAGTACAGTTTTATTTTATTATTGTTGCCATTGCTAGCTGCTTTAGCTGCAGGATTGGGTGGAAATGTTAGGGGCGGGACAGGGGTGTCCATGTTGGGTGAATGCGATGTGCATTTTATTTTTGTTTAAAAGTAATTTTCTTTTACAGAGCAAGACGTGGAAGAGGCTGAAGACCATGGTGCACTGGTCCCCCTTTGTTGTCTCCTTCAGGAAGCGCTATCCTTGGGTGCAGTTAGCAGGCCATGCAGGTAAGCCACTCTAGACACTGAGTTATTGTGCAAGCTGCCTCACCTGCCCGAGCTTGCAGCCCAGGCTCCTCTAATAGATCACAGGAAGAATGTGCCCCCTGGGGCGGTATTGAGTAAAGCAAACAATGATTCTCGAGCAATGAAGACTCTCCCTTCCATTCAACTTGCAGCTGAAATGTGTCCACTTTGGTGTGAAGAGGCACTCCAGGGGAAGGGGAAATAGTGCCTGATGAGTGGGCCTGACTGCACAGGGATCCAATCGTCTCTCGATACTATCCGGTGACGTTGTGAAATGCAGCCGGGCTGAGCTGCCTCATCTTTCACAGGACAATAACCAAGGGTTCTATAGAATAAGCTGACCCATTGTGATGGGGAGCAACAGAAGTGTGAACTGTTGAAGGATGACAAATGGTGTTCACAAAACTGCCTGTTTGTTTCAGGTAACTTTAAAGCTGGAGATTATGGAAAGATCCTGAAGAAGTACTGTGAGTGTGAGCACCAGTGCTTGGAGTCCCTGATGAAGGACCCGTTGCTGCGTCCCTATGTACCAGGCTATTATGGAGTGGTGGACAAGGATGGTGACAGTTACAACCAGATGGATGATCTGTTGTCAGAGTTTGACTCCCCCTCAATCATGGACTGTAAGATGGGGGTGAGGTAAGTTGGACTTTGAAACATGAAGTGTCAGTTGGTGTTGAGTGGGGCACTGTCTCCTTTTCCTCTGAACTTCTTTCGCCCTCTTAGCCTCTGTGATCTCTGTGACCCTCTCCGGCCTGGCTGACCCTCTCCGGCCTGGCTGGCCCCCTCCGGCCCGGCCGGGCCCCGACAGTTCTGACCTCTTGAGCATCCCCAACATCGCTCCAACATTAACTGTGGCTTCTGAGGTACCAAGCTCCCAAATTCCCTCCCTAAACCTCTCTACCTCTCTTTAAGATGCTCCTTAAAACTTCTCCTCTTGACTAGACTTTTGGCCATCTATCCTAATATCATTTTTTCTAGCAAGTTGTCCGATTTTGCTGTATGACACTCACATCTTGGGATGTTTTTATTAGGTTATGGGTGTAGTAATAAATACTAGTTGCTCTGTCTCAGGTTTTAACATAGTGATATATTGATGAATCACAGCAGGATATTGATTAGAGAGCTTGTAATTGGAGAAAGTTACACTGTCGGAGCCACCCAGAGCACACAGGATCCAAAGTAATCTCCTGGCTGCGCAGCCAGTGACCTTGGGCCTAGGGGTTGCAATTTGACCGAGTGCCTTTGGGCTGGACTGTGGAAAACCCGTCACTGTCTCTTGTGTTCCGCTGGAAAACGTGCTCAGGTTGCGGACGAGGACTAATTGTGATTCCCCTGTGAGGGAATAGCTTTTTTAAAAACAAGTCCCTCCATCCTTAAAGTTACAAAGCCAATACTCAGATTGGTCCAAGCAAATCCATTCCTTGCTTTCTCCAAAAAAACAAATTCAAAATCCAATTCATGGTCCCCAGAAGAGAGACAAACAAGGTCCAAGCTGACAGGATGAGGCATTGCACCCCATCTTGGATTGATCCGATGCTTGATCTTAGCCAAAAGGCCGAGAGTGAATGAATAGTTTATCAACACTAGCTACCTAGCTTCACGTAAAAAAATGAGCACTTGGGCGAGGTGTAGGTGGCCAATTGCTCCACCGGGGACACACATCCTAGTGAGAGCATCTTTCAGTGGGAAATGAGAACTTTTCCCCTCTGATATTGCCAACTCCCTGCTGGGTTTGCAAAAGCCCTTCCCTCCTCCTGTCCCTCTCCCATGGTATTCGATTGTGGCTGACAAACTTGTGGAAACATCGGATAACAGTTGTGAAATAGTGTGTCACAGTATCGAGGAACATTTCCTTAAAGCGTGGGACTTACAGCAGGCTGGCTGTGAACACCAGGCCAGAATGCAAATGTGTAGTTTGCAAAGTGACTTCAAACCTTCCACTCTGCTGTAATTAAAGGCTAAAAGCATTTTGTCTCCTCTTCAACCGCAGCCTGTTCCTTTGTTAACACATTGCCCAATTCTCCATCTTTGACGGGTCCAAACTCCCGAGTGTGAGAGCTGCAGGGGCTGATGTTATGTTTAGCTGCATGCCCTGTGTTACATACCTGGCTGTGTGATTTCATCTCCTCCCACCCAGGTCCTATTCCCGGAACCTTGCATATTTACCCTGCTAATCCCCCTAACGTTAAGGTTGATTTAGCATGGCCAATCCACCTACCCGCACATCTTTGGAGCATGGGAGAAAACCGGAGCACCCGGAGGAAACCCACGCAGCCACGGGGAGAACGTGCAGACTGCGCACAGAGAGTGACCGAGGCCGGAATTGAACCCGGGTCCCTGGCTAGCCACTGTGCCGTCCTGTGCTGCATATCCTATGTTATATAATCTGTCAGAATTTGACACCGAGCCACACAAGCAGATATTTGGGTAGATGTCCAAAAGGGATGTTTTAAGGAGAGACAGGTTAGGGAATTCCTGAAGTTTTTGTTACTCGTGGAGTCATGGAAACTGGGGAATGCTTAGAGGCCAGAATTGGAAGAACGCAGAGATGTCGTGAGGGGGCTTGATGCTGGCACTGAGATTGAGAGGGGTGAGGAGAGGTGATGATGAGATTTGAACAGGAACACAGCTGCAACAACCGTCTCGGAGTCGCAGCGCGTGTTTCTAGTGCTCACTTAGTCCATTCTTATTTTTCTGACACTGGATTCCAAATTTGCTTTTGAAGGACGTACCTTGAGGAGGAATTGACCAAAGCTCGCGAGAAGCCCAAACTGCGGAAAGACATGTACGAGAAGATGATCGCAGTGGATCCAAATGCACCCACGCAGGAGGAGCACGAGCAGGAAGCTGTTTTGAAGCCACGTTACATGCAGTGGCGGGAGACACTCAGCTCGACTGCAACACTAGGGTTCAGGATAGAAGGCATAAGGGTAAGTGGAGAGCTCGTATATACCAGTCAACTTCCAGTGCTGGCAAGAACATGCTTGAGGAAGCATAGGATCAGGAGCAACATGGCTGAACTGTAACCTAATCGCATATGTCCACCTTTTCCCCATATCCCAGGCTGCCTTTGGTAACAAAATCCCATCATGTCAGTTCAAGAATTAACAAATGAGCCAGCATCAACTGTTGCTGGAGATGGTTCTAAATTCTCTTCATCTTTTCAGTGTAGAAGCATTTCCAGGGGGTGGCACAATAGTTAGCACTGCTGCCTCACAGTGCCAGAGACCTGGGTTCGATTCCTGGCTTGGGTCACTGTCTGTGGCGGCGTCTGCATGTTCTCTCCATGTCTGCGTGGGTTTCCTCCGGATGCTCCTCCCACAGTCCAAAGATGTGTGGGTTAGATGCATTGGCCATTCTAAATTGCCCCTTAGTGTCAGGGGGACTAGCTAGGGTAAATGTATGGGGATAGGGCCTGGGTGGGATTGTGGTCCGTATGCCCTCCTTCTGCACCGTAATGATGCCATGATTCTAATTTCACTCCTGAAAGGTCTTTCACTACCGTCACCTCGTTCTAGACTCCTCAGCCTGTGGAAATAGTTTTGCTGTATCTTTCCCATCTGTTCCCCTTAATATCTTTACTGTGATGAAGGCCTTATCCAATAAGGAAAGGGTGAACAGGTTGGGCCCATATACCTTATTAGAGTTTAGACAAATGACAGGTGATCTTATTGAAACATATAAGTTTCTGAGGGGGCTTCCAGGTCTGATTGCAGTGAATCTATCTTGCACTTCCTCCAAGGCCAGTGTTTCCTTCCAAAGGTGCAGTGCTCAGTGCTGCGCAGTCCTATGTTAGCCAGTCACAGAATGAGGAGGTTAACAGGGTAGGAGGACATTGGGGGAAGCTTGGTCACCAGTTCCAGCTGCAGGGCACTATCTATCTATCTGTTGTTGACTCTGCTCAGATCTCTAGTTAAAGATTCCCTTTCGTTCCCCAGAAAGCTGATGGTTCCTGCAGTACAAGCTTCAAGAAAACCAGACTCAAAGAGGAGGTTATGGAGGCGCTGGAAGATTTTGTGGACAGCAATAGAAACATCTTGGTAACTATTTACTCTCCGTTACTACATTCCTTCGGGCACAAGAGTCTCAGCGTCACATTGGAGATCATAGTTTCCTCCAGATTCTCTCTGGGTATTGTGGATGGTTTTGCTTGCTGGCATTCTGACCCCCAACCTGGCTCTGTGTGTTGCTAATGTTCCTGTTTGTCCTGTTCTCAGAGAAACTACTTGACGCGATTGAAAGAACTGAGGACAGCACTGGAGGGCTCCGAGTTCTTCAACACACATGAGGTAATGGGTGTTCCCTGCTGTCCCACAGCCCGTAGCGCGCAAATCCCAGATCAGTTTCTAAGACAACCGCCACATCAAAGGTTCACGGCAGAAAATACTCAGCAATCCTAGCAGCAGCAGGAAAGGAAAAAGAAACCTTTAGGGATTGTGACACTTTCACAAGCAAAAACATCTGAAGGAACGGCTGTCCCTGACTTTTTGGTTTTTTTGTCAGATTATCCGGGGCACGGGTCTCTGCTTCGTGATCCTGATTTGGGCTCCTCCGAATGTCAGTTCCTCCGGATGCTGACGTGTCAGCCTGTGACTCCTGCTCTTTGGCTTGGAGTTTGTGGGACACTGTTGTCTCATGTGCCTCCATGTCATTACCCTGTTGTCAGGTGTTTGAGGCTTGGCAATAATTGGTACTGGTTTATGGAGGATGATTATTGCCCCAGACTCCCCGGCTGGCTGGCTGGCTGGGAGGGAGAGGGAGTGGGTGGCTCCCCAACACTTGTTCGAGGCAGAATATGCAGACTCCACACGTGCTGTAGTTTTCTCAGCATTTGGATTCGGAGACTCTTCAATTCATTGATGACTTCCACTCGTATCAGATTGCAGAGGGAAATAAATCATGTAATTGTGCTGGTTAACCATGGAATGCATCGCAGTCACTTCCCCACTCCCTCCTTTGGGGCCCACTTGAGTTGGGGCTCAACTGATGGCCCCCTCTTTCTTTCAGCTCCTTCACCACACAGACTGCAGCAGTTCAAGGTGGTGCCTCACTACCACTGTCTCGAGGGTAAATCAGGATGGCAGTAAATTTGGACCAATAGCTATCCACGTTGTTTTTCTTTTAATGCATCTTCAGTCTTGTCAATGATCTCTCCTGCCCTTATGGATTGGGACGATTGTGAATCTTTGGAATTCTCTATCCCAGAGGGTTGTGGATCCTCCATCATTGAGAATATGTTCAGTACTCAGATTGTTGGGTTCAGGACTGTACAGAAATGAAGGAGATTGGGAATAGTGTGGGAAAGTGGGGTTGGGAAGGATGATCAGCTGTGAATGTATTGAATAGCAGTGGCTTGATGTGCTGAGTGGCCATCTGCTAATTTCTTCCATCTGTAGTATTTTCTGATCCCTGACTGGAATTGTCTCTTTTGTTCCAGGTGGTGGGAAGTTCTCTCCTGTTCGTCCATGACAAGTCGGAGCTGGCCAAGGTTTGGATGATTGACTTTGGGAAGACAGTGCTGTTACCTGACCACGCGACACTGAACCACCGGGTGGCCTGGGTGGAGGGCAATCGGGAGGACGGCTACCTGTGGGGCATGGACAACCTCATCAACATCATCAGCCAAATGGTGGAGGGGTGACTGGTTCCGCAGCCCTCGGGACTGCCATTCTCAGCCCGCCAAGTGTGCCGCTTTTCGGATGACGCACAAGGAATGGTGTGGTTGGACTCCTCTTTTTCAATCCTCGTCACCTCTGACTGGATCAGAAGCTTGGTGCAGTAACTGAAGGGGTCCATCGCTCCTTTGGGAGGGTGGTTTTGGGCAGGGAGGGGGGTTGGTTGGTGGTGCGAGTTTAAAAGCGGGTGAGGAAAGCTAAGTCGAGAACGCGCTTGTGATTTCCGGGGTTTGAGGTGCTGTGTAAAGTTGTCATTCCTGAGCACCATGCCTAACCTCTGACCTCAGCAGGGGGAAGTGGGAGTTTGAACTATGGACACTGCTCCCTGGGGTCGGTGCAGAGCAGACATTGTGACTGGTTGAACCAGTGAACACTTTTTTTCTGAAATGTGCAACTCGAGCAGAAACACTGGAGAGAGGCAGAGATATTTCCGATTAATTCCCCAGGTCTGTTCAATAACATTTTCAAAAATGCGGAACAGAACAACTCACCAACCTTGCAGCAACACACGCACAGCCGTGACTCTTATACATGTTAGAAATACTTCACCATCCTTTTGCAGTTTGCCATATTCGGGTCCCGTGTCACTCGACAGAATTTGCCTGTTGGCCACCTCCTCCCACCCCCACCCTGGGCAGGTGGGTTCCGCACTGCACTGATAAACTCCAGGGAGGGGGAAGGGTGCGAGGAATTCCTCGGGAGGGTGATGCTGAATGGAAACGGTGGAACTATCCAGTGCCAATCTTCCCGAAACTCAGGTGACAGTCGAAACGATGGGTGGCACAATGGTTAGCACTGCTGCTTTACAGCACCAGGAACCCGGGTTCGATTCCCGGCTTGGGTGACTGTGCGGAGTCTGCACGTTCCCCTGTGTCTGTGTGGGTTTCCTCTGGATGCTCCAGTTTCCTCCCACAGTCCGAAAGACGTGTTGGTTAGGTGGATTGGCCATGCTAAATTGCCCCTTAGTGTCAGGGGGATTAGCGGGGTAAATACATAGGGTTATGGGATAGGGCCTGGGTGGGATTGTGGTTGGTGCAGACTTGATGGGCCGAATGGCCTCCTTCTGCACTGTAGGGATTCTATGAAACACTTATTTTTATTTTAAAAAGTCTCTAAACCTGCCTTGACCATAAAGTGAGAGTGTCAGGAGGGGGGGTGGGGGGTGCTAGCTGAGCATAAAGTATAAAATGGAGATAGTCCATGCAAACAGTTTAATTTTAATAATGATACTGATTGCTCCTTCATCTGCTGTATCTCTGTATCCAGGAGAGTGCGTCTCTTGCTGTTTATATTTTACTGGTGAGATTGGATTGCGCAGTAAGTCCCGGTGAGGACGTGTATCAGCAAAGGAAGTTGGTTGGAATGGGGCGAGGGAGTTTAATCACGAGTGCAGAGGTTTCTGATCTAGTTTCTAGCTCACTCGTGGAATGGTGCTTGAGGGCTGGGGATCCTGTCGGCATCAGAGCCCCAGAGACGGGGGGCAGGGAAGTGCTCTGTGTGGTCTCGTCACTTCGAGCTCTGTGTGGCTGCCTGCCCTGGGCAGTGCCATTAGACTGTGTGGATAGTACCCCTCGCAGCACAGGTCTGCATGTGAAACAAACAGCAAAGAATGAGGCCATTCAGTCCAGTGCCTCTGTGCTGGCTCTTTCCAAGTATTTATCCAATTCCCCTTTGGAAGGTTCCTATTGAATCTATATCCAGCACCTTTTCAGGCAGCACATTCCAAATCCTGGCCACTCGTTGTGTTTAAAAAAGATTTAAAGATTTTCCTCATGTTGCCTCAGGTTGTTTGGTTGGTCAGTTTAACAGGAGAAGCCACAGCCCGGAGAGTCACAGTTCTGTAATGGGATTGACAGCGTTCTGCAGTTTCCACATCGCTCATGGTGCCCATGACCAGGGAAGGACACATGCCAAATACAAGACCAAAACCATTCTCGCTGTTGTGTTGGAAAGGTTTACACCAGTGTTAGCCCACCTGAGTGCGTAAACAGGTGCAGGGTCAGTGGCACTGACCTAGGGGATTCATACTGGGCAGTCTGTCCTGTGCGGTCCATTTATTTTGGCTGAAGCGAGTGGAACAGATCTGATCTGACGATTTCTTCTGTTCCTGATCAGATTTGTTCCTTCTGCTGCCCCATTGTGCTGCTTTAACAGGACATAAAGACCCCAACACACTGCAACATATTCCCCTACACGTAGGAGATGGGATGGTTTCTGGAAAGTTGCTACCTTCTTGTTGGAAGGATGGTTCTGAGCACTCTGGGAAATGCATCTGGATATATTGGCCCTGACATCCAAGGGCCTGTCCTATTACAGTGGAGACAGAGTCAGTGATTGCAGACTGGGGTTGAGTGGGAATGGGTTTCTCACTGCCCGGTGCTGCCAGGCACTGATTCAGGGAGGCAGGTGCCATCTAGGGCTTAGAAACCATACATTTAAAAACCTCCCCGACTCTCCAACTCTTCCAAACCATCAGGATCTGAGAGTTTGGAATAGGAAGTGTTCTTGGGAATGTCTCCCACGTGGGTGGAAGTGCATCATTCGCTGATTCTGAACATTTCACTGAAACTTCCAAATCAAGTCAGACAGACAAATGGGGAATCCATTGGGGAGTGAGAGAGACACGGAGTTTGGGGGGCACGGTGTTAGCACTGCTGCCTCGCAGCACTAGGCACCCAGGTTCAAAATCTGGCTTTGGGTCACTGTGGAATCTGCACGTTCTCCCTGTGTCTGCGTGGGTTTCCTCCGGGTGCTCCGGTTTCCTCCCACAGTCCAAAGATGTGCAGGTTAGGTTGATTGGCCATGTTAAATTGCCACTTAGTGTCAGGGGGACTAACTAGGCTAAATATGTGGGGTCACGCGGATAGGGCCTGGGTGGGATTGTTGTTGGTGCAGACTCGATGGGCTAAATGGCCTCCTTCTGCACTGTAGGATTCTATGAAGGGGTTACTGGTCTGGAATGCAAAGCTAGATGATCCCAGTTCAGAACTGGCTGCAGTATTCTGCTGCATTTTACTGTGTTTCAGTCTCTCCTGAGTCTGATGTGAGCTGGGAAATTCCTCTCGGTTCAGTATATAAGGCAGCAGACTTAGTGCAGTCGAAACATGGTTCAGCGAATGGAGTCTTGACCCCGCGGTCTGGCAGCGACTCAATTCATTAAACCTAAGAGTAAACTGGATATTTTTTTCCAAACACCAAAATCCATTTGTGTCTCAACCTTTTTATGGCTGTGTGCTGCAGCCCTGTCCAAACGTCTGTATGAGATTGGTGTGCAAAGAATGAAGGTGACCAGCCACCTGCCTGTCTGTGGGTGCTGTGCAGAGGGAAAGCCATCCTCAGCTATCAGCCTTGTCTGTGTCAGGCTTGAAGCTTCATTTAAGAACTGAATCCACATCAGGGGCCACAGGAGCAGCAGCAACTCAGCATTTTCAGCACCCGTTCTCTGAACCCGCAGCAAATCCCGTTTTATTTTGTCCCTGATGCGCAGAAACCTGACTAAAGTAGAAAGGGAAGAATTGACACTGGAGATATTGGAGGCCGGACTGAATTTTAGACATCATCTGATTGTCCCTTTATTGACATGGACCAGATTCTACCAACTCCGCCCCGGTGTGATAGGTCCCCAGGGATTCCCCGTGTGATAGGTCCCCGAGGAGTCCCCGTGCCCCAGTGTATTAGATCTCTGAGGGATCCCTCTACCCATGTGTTAACTGGCTCTGAGGGATCGCTTCTCACACAGGCCAGGTTTTGAGTTGTGCAGCAACTGTGTCTCTGCCTGCATCTCTCCACTGAAATTCCAGTGACAATGTTGAAATATCAGAACAAAATAATCCTTTTGATGGTAGAATTCAGATGTCATTGTAAATATTTCTGGTGTTTTAACACCTTCAGAGGGTCTTGCCTTATATGTAAAAAGCTATTGTACGATACAGGCCTGTGTACATTGAATCCTAACTGCAATGTGTCTTAACTGAATGTTTTCTGCTGTATACTTCCTTTAAGAGTTTTGTATCCAATATTTGGCTCTGGGCTGGTGCTGAGGGCACGGCTGCAGAGCAGAACATTAACCAGGAGAGCAGCTGTGTTGTGCTGGAACTGTCTTCATTGTCAGAAAGCTCTTTTTGATTCTTCCACGGGGTGTGAGCATGGTTGACAAGTCCAGCATTGGTTACTCATCCCTTGAGAAACGTGGTGCTGAGTTCTTCTTGTAGGACCAACATGCCATTTATTGCTTTGGAAAAAATTGTCCCCTCCCCCAAACTGAGACGAAGCAAGGGGGGGGGGGGGGGGGGGGGGGGGGCTAAACACATCTCAAGTTTCTCCTTTTAGAGCCATCAGTGATCTTGAGCTACCCCCTGGCTCCTTTTCTCCACAGACACCAGGAAGGGGTTTATTTAATCATTCATAAGCTGCAAGTCTTGTTATGGTCAGAATTTGGAAATCTCTTGGGTTCGGGAAGCATGGAATGCTACCTGGCCCTGAAAAGTGTTAATCTAATCCACTTACACTTCTGGAATAGTTTTCCTCCCAAGTCTTTACTGCCACTCAGATCGAAAGGTTTGAGTGCTTGGTTCTGCCTGCCTCTTGCCAGCTCATGTGGCAATTTGGCATCAGGACTGAGCTGGACCTTTTAGTGCTAATCGGTGACTGTGTGGCTTTGCGCAGCTAAACAGTGATGGAGGGAGGGAGGTTCCCCTCACTGTAGCTGACCACCTTCGCCAGCACTGCAGAGATAGTGGGTGCCTGAGGACTGATAGTTTCCCAGAGCCCCTCTGGCTGCCAGGTGGCTGGAGGGAGAGGGTCAGAACATAACTGCTACCCTCTCAGCCTTTCACCAATTGATGAGTGGATTTTGACAGTCCCAGGCTTGGAGATTCCTGTCAGTAAAACATTGACTAGCCAACCAGATTGATCCAAGCTCCAGCACAGTTGCCTGTGCCAGACTGTCCCACTCCCAACTTTCACTCTATCCCCTGCAAATTGAGAGTCTCACCCCCTCATTTGTAACGTCGAGGTCTCATTTTGCAATTCCCAATACACTTGAGCACACACTGTTTACAAAGCTATCCGAGAAAAAGTGTTAACCTCTCTCTTTATCTGTGTTTATGAACAATTGCTGGAAAATACTGGAATCTGCATGTTTTTATAATTTATATTGCATTAAAATTGTATTGCTGGATTAATTTGCATACAGTGTCAACTAGCCGATTCTTTGTCATAATAAACTTGCCTCTCAGTGGAGATTTCTACATATTTACACATCTGTGCCCATCTGTTTCATATTCCAAAATGCTTTAACTTGCTGTCAGCACCCTTGTTCTCTCACCCACTCCCCTGCCCTCCCTCAAGCACAAAACTGACATAAGACTGGCCCAGTAATTGCAGCCTAGTGCTTGTGCTCTGAATTTTATCCAGGCATTGCGTTTGCTATTCGACTGTGGGAAGCATCCCACTTCTACCGTACTGGTTGTGGAAAGCCAATACTATTTGGACAATTTAGAAGGGAGATGAGACATTGAGACAGGGAGGGTTAGATTCAGAGTAAAGCTCCCTCTACGTTGTCCCTATCAAACACTCCCAGGATAGGGACAGCACGGGGTTAGATGTAGAGTAAAGCTTCCTCCACACCAAGCTTGTCCATGCGTGAGACTATCAACAGCAGATATGGAGGAACGATCAGTGATCACTGGCACCAGTCAGAGTGCCGGGGAGAAAGGAGGAGAGGATGAATGTGTATGAGAGGGAAAGGGTGTGTGTGTCAGTGAGGGAGAGAGAATGAGAGAGTGAGATGGAGGGAGAGCGTGTGTATGTGAGAGGGAAACTTATCTGACATTAAAGTCAAAGCCTGGAAATGTTCTGGAGGAGTATGAATCTTCAGGCAATAACCCCCAGCCTTAACTGTCACCAGGCTGGACACACAAGCGGCTATGGAGAGCACTTAAATGTCAGGGTTAGAAACACACTGAGGTGATATTTCATTTTGACTTGTTTCTTTAACCAGTTCGCTGACAGTGCTAATAGATACAACTCAGTGCTTCTATACAGTGTGATTAACCCTCAAACTGAAGAATGAACAATTCTAATGTGAAATGATTGATAATCAGTAGTTTTGGTTATATTCTTTGACGGGCATCACTGGCAAGGCTAGCTTGTCCCGAATGGTCCAAAATGCCAAGATTTTGACCCAACAATAGTTGATGATTAAGCAGTCAGCCTCTCTATACAAGGGACTGGTGTAAAGAAAAATTACACTATAATAAAATGAAAAGCAGAAATCTGGCAAGGGAAGGGTTTAAGTTTATTAATGTCACAAGTAGGCTTATATTAACACTGCAATGAAGTTACTGTGAAAATCCCCTAGTTGCCACACTCCGGTGCCTGTTCGGGTACACTGAGGGAGAATTTAGCACGGCCAATGCACCTAACCAGCACGTGTTTCAGACTGTGGGAGGTAACCCACACAGACACGGGGAGAACGTGCAGACTCCGCACAGACAGTGACCCAAGCCGGGAATCGAACCAGAGCCCCTGGCGCTGTGAGGTAGCAGTGCTAACCACTTTGCCACCACGCCGCCTACACTTGCAACCATTTTGAATCGTGACTGAGAAGGAATATCACTGTTTTCCCCACACAACCCGCCAGGTCTTTGCGGACCGTGTTATCCTTTGAAGTACATGTGCTTTCTTTGGCCACTGCTTTCTTTTTCACAAGACTGAAGGTGAGGAAGAATTCACAGAGAGGGAGGATGAAAATGTTGGGGCGGTTCAGCAAACTGCTCCAAGAAGTAGTGAGCTTGTGCCCAGAATAAGTCCTCAGTCTCCAGCGGGCAGTTGGGAGAGGATCAGGTTGAAGATGGGAGGGAGAGGGGGGTGGTATAAAATGAGAAGGTGAGATAGCTCGAAGGGCTACTGTGGAATGGCACTGCCTGTGAGCAGGTTGTCCAGATTTTAGTTATAAATTTTATCTTTTAAAGTTTATTTGATTAGTATCACAAATAGGCTTACATTAACACTGCAATGAAGTTACTATGAAAATCCCCTAGTCGCCACACTCCGGCACCTGTTCGGGTACACTGAGGGAGAATTTAGCACGGCCAATGCACCTAACTAGCAAGTCTTTCAGACTGTGGGAGGAAACTGCAGCACTCGGGGGAAACCCATGCAGACACGGGGAGAATGTGCAGACAAAGCAAAGTTGTGTGTGTGTGTGGCGGCGGGGGGGGGGGGGGGGGGGGGGTGCTAAACATCTCAAGTTTCTCCTTTTAGAGCCATCAGTGATCTTGAGCTACCCCCTGGCTCCTTTTTTCCACAGACACCAGGAAGGGGTTTATTTAATCATTCATAAGCTGCAAGTCTTGTTATGGTCAGAATTTGGAAATCTCTTGGGTTCGGGAAGCATGGAATGCTACCTGGCCCTGAAAAGTGTTAATCTAATCCACTTACACTTCTGGAATAGTTTTCCTCCCAAGTCTTTACTGCCACTCAGATCGAAAGGTTTTTTATAGTTTTTGAGTCCCCAGAAACGTTAGCTGAGTTTCTGGATTAATAGTCTAGTGATGCCACTAGCCATCGTCCCCCCCGCCACCTTCATCTTTAGTATTGTCTTGTTCTTCTGGGCACTCACCCACTCCATTACCCACACTACTCTGAAATGTGGGAGTTGAAGTCGGAAAAGAATGGTCAGTTGTAGACATTCTGGAAAACATGGAGTAGACATGCAATGTGGAGCCCATTCTGAATTCATCATATCAACTAAATCTGTATGCTCACAAATACTTAGTTCCTTGTTCTGAGGTGTGTCTCTCTAATGCAGACTCTTATTTAAGAGCACAAGCTCCTTTTTGCCATTCTGTGGAACAGCTGACACGACATCCTTGATTTGCTTCACTAAATATTTTATTCTCACATGTAGAGTCCCCTTCTCTAAACTCAAAGAGTTGAATTTGACACTGGAGCAGGTAGCAATCCAACATGCTCCAACACTGATCCACATCCAGAGTTTATGATTCTTGGGAGTCCGCCTGGCTTCATTCGTACCTCCTGAAGGTCAAGGTAGCTTGCAATTGAGCAAGTTAGTTAATTTGCTGGGGGTTATTTTCCAAACAGTCCTCAGGCTTTGATGTATCAAATGCTGCTTTTTGGTCTTGAACAGCTATGGTTCCATTTAACTGCATTGTTACTTCTAGATAGATATAGCTTGCAGTTGGACAAGACAGATGCTTTGCTGTCCACTTCAAGACGGTCTTTATGTTTTACTACAAAGGATGTATTTTTATAGTCAATTTACCATTTAACTGCCCCATTTGCAATTTGACAAAACAAGAGCTCTTGGGCTCATTTCCAAAGCTGCTTTCAATCAAAGGTTGCATTTTATCTCAGTCGTGGTTTCAACCAACTGGATTCCATTGACTGCAAATAGAGTCAGCTTGCAACTGAATACAGTGGGCAACTTGTTCAGCACATTATTGGAACAGACACTATGCACTGTTGCATCATCTCCATGGTCATTTATGGTTTCTTTTAGCTGGGTCAAATTTCCTGAAGGGGACCAAGGCAGACTTCCAATCTCAATACAGTCATTATTCATCTGAGCACTAGCAGGCAAGTCTTCAGTTTTGATTTCTGCTCCTGTGAAAATTAGTATCCTTCAGGTTACTTCAAGTCATCTTCTTGCAACTTTGAAATGCTGCCACCAAGTGGCAATTTTGCTGAAGGTTACTGTCCAACAGTACAGATATCTCATTCACCATGGAATTATTGGTCACAGAATTTATGGCATTAACTGTATGGAGGAGAGGTCTCATTTTTATTACTTAGCTCAGCAGCTATATGTAGACATTATTCTGCAACAAATCTGCTGAGTAAAGGTGACAAGTGATTGGGTTTTATAAGGCAAAGTGGGTAAAGGGCAGATTGTGTGCTCATGTTCAGATATACTATCAGACATACTATTGGGGCAGCACAGTAGCAGAGTGGTTAACACTGCTGTTTCACAGCGCTAGGGACCTGGGTTCGATTCCCGGCTTGGATCACTGTCTGTGTGGAGTTTGCACGTTCTCCCCGTGTCTGCGTGGGCTTCCTCCAGGTGCTCCGGTTTCCTCCCACATTCTGAAAGATGTGCTGGTTGGGTGCATTGACCCAAACAGGCACCAGACTGAGGAGACGAGGGGAATTTCACAGTAACTTCATTGCAATGTTAATGCAAGCCTTACTTATGACTAATCAATAAACTTTAACTTTTAACTAACATTGTTGCACCATCACATCTACACCTTTCATGTCATTAAGAGAAATCTGCCTTTACTTTCATCATTAGAATTTATTTTGAAATTAAAAGCATAGAATCCCTACAGTGGAGGAGACTATTCAGCCCATCAAGCCTGTACTAACAACAATCCCACCCAGGCCCCATCCCTTTAACCTAACATTTTTCTTGTTAATCCCCCTGAAGTCTGAAAACACATAACCACCAACTGAAGAACAGCTTCTTCCCTGCTGCCATCAGACTTTTGAATGATCCTACCATATATTAAGTTGATCTTTTTCTGTACCCTAGCTATGACTGTATCACTACATTCTCCTTTCCTTCTCCCCCGTGTACTGTAGATACCGTATGCATCGTCTGTGCACAAGAAACAATACTTTTCACTGTATCCCAATACATGTGACAACAATAAATCAAATACACTGAGGGAGAATTTAGCACAGCCAATCCGTCGAACCAGCACGGCCTTTCAGACTGTGGGAGGAAACCGGAGCACCCAAAGGAAACCCACGCAGACACGGGGAGAACATGCAGACTCCACACAGACAATGACACAAAGCTGGAATTGAACCCGGGTCGCTGGCGCTGTGAGGTGGCAGTGATAACCATTATGCCACCCTAATATGGAAGGGCAATTATAGACAAATATCTCCCCGTCAGGACCAACAAGGTAAATCCATACCCGGACAGCGGGTGTCAGTGTCCTGCTTTCCTCCAATGCGGTGCAAACGGAAAACTCGCCCCTGAAGTAACCTGCCGCCATTTTAAACTGGCTGTGCCTCCTCCGAGCCAGCTCTCGGTTTCCATGGTGACAGTGGATGTCGGGGCGGTTCGTTTCCATGGTGACAGTGGATGTCGGGGCGTTTGGTCTCCATGGTGACAGTGGATGTCGGGGCGGTTGGTTTCCATGGTGACAGTCAGTGTCCGCCTCGCTCCTGGAATGTGAATCGGGTGACGGTCGGGGCGGAGATCCCGCGAGAGCCGGAGCGGGCTGACGGGAGGGGGCGGGGCCTCCCGTTTAAATGGCGGCGCCGGCTTCCAGTGGGTGTTTGTCTTGAAGCTGGAGCCGAACGCAGCGTTGTAAGCCGGTTTGTTTGTCTCTCTGCCTGTCTGCACCCAGAGCTGCTGCTGGAGCCGCACACACTGCCGCAGGCGGCATCCTGTCGGCGGGCCCGGCAGCACCCAGGGTGGCCATGTCGGGGAGGTTTGTATTGGGCATTTTTCTCTCACTCCCTTGGTTGGGAGATTAACTGTCTCCACATTCCAACAGGGTCTGCGCTCAAACCAGAATAGAAAATGCTGGAAACTCTCAGCAGGGCTGACAGCCTCTGTGGAGAGAGAATAGAGCTGAAGGTGTCTGGGTGGCTCTTTCTCAGAGCCAGTCTGTGCTCCACTGGCTGCAGTGTCTCTGATAAAAATGTCCTGAGGCTTTTCACAAACATTATCAAGCAAAGTGCGAGCCTGAGCTGCCCAGGCTGGACTTGCGGATAGTGCCGTGGTTCCCCGTGGACGGCAAGAAGAGTTCATCAATCAGAATAGAGAGTCTGAGTCTTGATCTTCCAGGCAGTAAGGCTTTATTAGCTAATACATTTCAATAAAGCCGGGATTTCCAGATGAATCCAAAAAACCAGTGCTCTCGGTCTTTTTTTATCCACACTTAGCTTCATATTTCATCATTCTTATCTTACAGTCAAGGTTTTTTTTGTTGCAGACCCCAAGGCCACTTTTCGTTAGCCACCATGGTTTACTAGACCTACGTTATCTGCCTTCTTTCTGATTGGTCACTAATGAATGTGCTATGATATCATTGTGGTTACATCTTGCCTTCTTATCTGAAGTTTATTGTCTAATCAGCCAAGGTTGTTGTTTGTTCAACCATTGTAGGGCATCCAAGTCTTTTTTACCTTCTCAGGTTTATTTAAGAAATTACTTTCAGCTTCTGTGTGTTTGCTTGACTTCTTTTAGCCTTTATGTTCATTTATGTGAGTTTCCATGTGTTCTGACCTGGTAAGGTATTGTGCACTTAAAAGGGTACAAGTGTATGCTTAATAAGATATGTGGTGATATATGAGAGCTTCTTAAGTAGTGATTATCTCTTCTATGTTAATTATTATCTCCTACTTGTCCTAATAATTATTCCTTCCAATATATGTTGTCTTAATGATTATTCCTTACAATAGCGAAGAGCATTGTCGGGCAATACAGCAGGATATAGACAGGCTGGAAAATTGGGCGGAGAGGTGGCAGATGGAGTTTAATCCGGATAAATGCGAAGTGATGCATTTTGGAAGAAATAATGTAGAGAGGAGTTATACAATAAATGGCAGAGTCATCAGGAGTATAGAAACACATAGGGACCTAGGTGTGCAAGTCTGCAAATCCTTGAAGGTGGCAACACAGGTGGAGAAGGTGGTGAAGAAGGCATATGGTATGCTTGCCTTTATAGGATGGGGTATAGAGTATAAAAGCTGGAGTCTGATGATGCAGCTGTATAGAACGCTGGTTAGGCCACATTTGGAGCACTGCGTCCAGTTCTGGTCGCCGCACTACCAGAAGGACGTGGAGGCGTTAGAGAGTGCAGAGAAGGTTTACCGGGATGTTGCCTGGTATGGAGGGTCGTGACTATGAGGAGAGATTGGGTAAACTGGGGTTGTTCTCCCTGGAAAGATGGAGAATGAGGGGAGACCTAATAGAGGTGTACAAGATTATGAAGGGGAAAGATAGGGTGAACGGTGGGAAGCTTTTTCCCAGATCAGAAGTGACGTTCACGAGGGGTCACGGGTTCAAGGTGAGAGGGGCGAAGTATAACTCAGATATTAGAGGGATGTTTTTTACACAGAGGGTGGTGGGGGCCTGGATTGCGCTGCCAAGTAGGGTGGTGGAGGCAGGCACGCTGACATTGTTTAAGACTTACCTGGATAGTCACATGAGCAGCCTGGGAATGAAGGGATACAAACGATTGGTCTAGTTGGACCAAGGAGCGGCACAGGCTTGGAGGGCCGAAGGGCCTGTTTCCTGTGCTGTACTGTTCTTTGTTCTTTGTTCAGGGTGGTGTTGGGTCAAGTGGCTCTGATGAAGGGTCATCCAGACTGGAAACCCTGGCTCTATTCTCTTCCCACAAATGCTAAAGTAAAGTTTATTTATTAGTCACAAGTAAGGCTTACATTGCAATGAAGTTACTGTGAGAACCCCCTGGTTGCCACAGTCTGTGCCTGTTCGGGTCAATGCACCTAACCAGCACACCTTTCAGACTGTGGGAGGAAACAGGAGCATCTGGAGGAAACCCATGCAGACACGGGGAGAGCATGCAAACTCCACACAGACAGTGACCCAAATCAGGAATCGAACCACTGTGTGGACCTGTCAGACCTGCTGAAATTTTCCAGCATTTTCTGTTTTTGTTTCTGCAGGGTTTTGCTTTATATTATTTGACCAAAACCTTGGTCAGATAGGTAGATTTCAAAGGATGTATCCGAGGAGAGAGTGAGGTGTAGGGATCTAGGGAAGAGATCCCAGGAATTAGGGACTAAGCAGCAGTAGGCACTCCTGCCACCGGTAGAGCAGTTATGATGTGTGGACATCTTGGAATCCCTACAATACAAAAAGAGGCCATTTGGCCCATTGAGTCTGCACTGACAACAATCACACACAGGCCCTATCCCTGTAATGCTATGTATGCACCCTGCTAATCCCCCTGACCCTAAGGGGCAATTTAGCATGGCCAATCCCCCAACTTGCACATCTTTGGACAGGGGAGGAAACCAGAGCACCGGAGGAAACCCACACAGGCATGGGGAAAACGTACAAACTCCACACAGTGACCCAAGGCTGGAATCGAGCCTGTATCCCTGGTACTGAGGCAGCAGTGCTAACCACTGTATGCTGATTGTGCATACACTAACTGCCAGAATTAGAGGAATGCGCGTATTGTGGAGGGTCGTAGTACTGCAGACTGAGTTGATTGGTTTGATATTTTGACGATTGCATCAAGTCTTGGTAATCTCGTTACATTGAGATTGCATTACACTCAATAATTAAGTTTGCCAGTGACTGCATGTTCTTCCCAACATAGTCTCAGGCTTGGACAAGTCATCTCCAAATATAGTTTGAGGATGAAATTTTTGCTACTTTGGAAATTTTGACGTGTCAGGGAAGCACTAACAATCTAGAGTGTCTGATGTGCCCATTAATTCTCTCTCGGATGTAGCTTTTATTACTTTACTCCCTTCCTCACTCACCCTTTGTTACTTGCCTCAACAGGGTTATTTTTGTCCTGTCCTTTATAGGTTGTGGATTGGAAGCTTTTTTTGGGGGTGGAGTTTGTATGAGAGCATCGTTGCTAATTCCTTCGCCATTACATTTTTTCTTATCAAAGGTTCTCCTCCAACTAGAGAATCTAGTCTTTTTAACTGACTTACGGGGAGGTGGTGGTGTAACGGTATTGTCCCTGAACTAGTAGGCCAGAGCCCAACAGCCGTGCTCTGGGGACCTAGGTTTAAATCCCATCATGGCAAATGGTGAAGTTTATATCAAATAAATCTGAAATTAAAAAGTCTAATGACATGAAACCATTATTGATTGTCGTTAAAAACTAATCTAGTTCACTCATGCCATTCAGGGAAGAGGTTTTAAAAACATTTTATTTATTAGTCACAAGCAAGGCTTACATTAACACTAAAGAAGTTACTGTGAAATTTCCCTCGTCGTCACAATCCGGCACCTGTTCAGGTCAATGCACCCTAACCAGCACATCTTTCAGACAGTGAGAGGAAACCAGAGCACCCAGAGGAAACCCACGCAGATACGGGGAGAATGTGCAAACTCCACACAGACAGTGACCCAAGCCAGGAATCGAACCCGAGTCCCTGGCACTGAGGTAGCAGTACTAACCACTGCCACTGTGCTGCCTCTGCAATCTGCCATTCCATCTGGTCTGGCCTACAAATGACCCCAGATTCACAGCAATTTGGTTGACACTTAACTGCCCTCTAAAATGGCCTAGGAAGCCATTCAGTTTGAGGGTCGGGGTGGGCAATAATTGCTGGCTTAGCCAGTGATGCCTACATCCAATGAATAAAATGAAATCCTGTGTCTTTGCTTCTGTTTTTGTGGCTGCTTGCCTTGCCTTTAGTTCTCCAATGCCACCCCTTTCCTCACCCCAATAGGGAATACTGGGTGTACTGCAGCTGTACAGGACCTTGACAAGATCACACCTAAAATACTGTCCATCTGCATGCAGGACCCAGATCTTCCTGTCGCAGTAACACACCACCCTGCTCTCCTGTCCACGTGTCCATCCTTGGCCTTTTGCAATGCTCTAGTGAACCCCATTGCAAACTGGAAGAAAAGCACTTCAGCTTCTGATTGGGCACTTTACACTTCCGGACTGAACATTGAGTTCAACCACTTCAGAGCATGAACTCTCCCCTCCACCGTCACCCCCTTTCCATTTATATCATTTCATTTTTCATCTCAATCATCCATTTTTATCATTTTTCATTCTTACAATTTTCCATTTCTCCAATCTTGCTGTGCATCGTGACTTCAACTCTTTCCACTGATGTCTTTCTGTCTTCTCCCCCCCCCTTTCAGGGCATCTTCCACATTCCTCAGATAGTCCCTTCCAATCTGAACCTCTGAAATGCCATTCCCACATTTAATGGACACTTTAGCATCTTTCTCAGCCTTCACTATTTTTATTTCCTTTGTCCAATTACAGCCCCACCCCTCCCCCACATATTATAATTCTTGTCTGATTTTATTTGTTCTTAGCTCGGTCAATGGGCCATCCAGACTTCAAATGTTGACTCTATTCTCTCCACAGATGCTGTCAGACCTTCTGAGATTTTCCAGCATTTTCTGTTTTTGTTTCTGATTCCAATATCTGCGGTATTTTGCCTTTATTTTTAAAAACTGTGTACAGTTTTGGTGTTTTTTTGTTTGAGAAAGTATATATTTTCCTTAGAAGCAGTTTGGAGAACGTTGATTTGCTTCATTCCTGGTGGTTGAGGGGCTTACCTTAACACTTGATGGGTTGGGCCTATATCCACTGGCTTTTTGAAGGTTAGAGGATTGAGAGTTGATCTTATTGAAGCATGAGATCCTGAGGAATCTTGATAGGGTAGATATGAAGAGGATGTTTCCAATTAGTTTTTTTTATTCATGGAACATTTATTGCCCATCCCCAGGTGCCTGAGGGCAGTTGAGACTCAACCACATTGCTGTGGCTCTGGAGTCACATGTAGACCAGATCAGGTAAGGATGACAGATTTCCTTCCCTAAAGGGCATTGGTGAACCAGATGGGTTTTTCTGACAAACGACAATGGTTTCATGGTCATCAGTAGATTCTTAATTCCAGCCATCTTTTATTGAATTCAAATTCCACCATCTGCCGTGGCGGGATTGGAACCCGGGTCCCCAGAGCATTAGCTGAGTTTCTGGATTAATAGTCTAGTCTAGCGATAATAACACTAAGTCATCCCCTCCCTATATTGGAAAGACAGTTTAAGCATAAGAGGTCTACTTTCCAAGATGGAAATGAAAATCATTTTTTTCCTGCAATGAGACAACAAAAAAGTGGTATTGAGACCACAACCAGATCAGCCATGATCTTAAAGGGCCAACCTGCCTTCTCCAACTCCCAAGTCCTGTCTTCCAAATCATCTTTGTTTTTTCATCTTTTCTGTCAAATTTTGTTTGCCTTCACAATTCAACTGTTTTTGAAGATATCAAGCTAGAATGAGGAAAGTCTCTCTCCTGGTCCATCCTGTCTTGCACATGTTAGAAATGATCACTTACAGGACTATGCAATTAGAACATTCTACTCTTTTCACATCAAATTAGTTCAATTTTTGTTATTTGATGTATAATGTACTGATAAATCTCTTAAATGCTTGTGTACTGTGTTCTCTCAACCCACATGTACATTGTTGTTGATAAGCTGTTTTTATATAGATTGTTGCTGATGAGATTTTATTCTTTCCTTGCCTTAGTGCTGAAAAGTGCCAACTTCGTCCAGACAGCGTTCAATGAAGTCTTCATTAGCTACACCAAAGTGTCGTGCTTCAACATGTGTTTCCACTAAAACTGCAAGTAACACAGTTGTTTCTGCTGCTTCTAAGAGGAACAGTGTAGCACCATCACATGTAGACATCCACTGTTGACCAGAGAAAATCCATGTAAAAGTTGCTCAAATATTCCACAAACTGAATTGAGGCAGCAGGAAGTTAGTACCAATAATTTGAAAACTTGAGAGTACCAAGGTTTTTAAGAAACAAGCGTCAAGTGTCTCAAATGTCAAAAACAGGCCATTTGGCAGAGGATCCCTCAGTCTAAACTCTACCCAAAAATTGAGTGGAAGGATGGATATTAAATGCAAAATGGCTGCACTCCCAAATGAAAATTCTCTGAATGCAACACACTGTCTTCCAAGTTCTGGTGACAAGAGTACAAGGCAGATTCCTCTAAAAACAAAAAATGTAGATGGGGTGATGGTACAACAAAACGTGCCCAATATTAGTGTGTCTGACAGTATATTTGAACGTGAGCACATGCAATCAGCCCATTGCCCACCACAGCTTATGGAACCTAGTTATGTCTCACCCTTATTCAGCAGTTTTGTTGCAGAAGAATGTCTACGTATAGCTGCTGAGTTAAGTAGTAAAAGTGAGACCTCTCCTCTCTGTACAGTTGATGCCATAAATCCTGTTCCTGCAGCCAATGTTTCCATGATAAATGAGGAACCTGTACCATTTGACTGTTCATTCTTCTCCTGCTGTTCCGAAACCCCTCTTGCAAAATTGCCACTTGGTGGCAGCACCTCAAAACTGCAAGAAGAAGGCTTAACAGATGACAATCGTCAACTAGTTCTCACAGAAGCAGAAATCAAAACTGAAGATTCACCTGTTAGTGCTAAGATGAATAATGATATTGAAACTGAAACCCTGCCTTGGTCCCCTGCAAGAAATTTGATTCCACTAAATGAAACCATGGTGCCAAGTGACCCAAATGACCATGAAGATGATGCACCAAAGCACGATGTCTATTCCAACAATGTCCTCAGCAAGTCACCCACCATATCCAATTGTGAGCTGCTCCCACCGACAGTAGATTTAATCCAGTTCACTGAAATCAAAGGGAGCGGTGCATCAAATACACAATCTTTAGGTGCAAGGGGTGATGCTTCTTGTGAAAGTTTCATGCCTGCCAAGACTTTGCCTGACTGCAATTTATTGCTATCTAAGGTAGATCAGTTGTTTGAAAGAAGCATGCAAAGTGATGAAAACCTAATTTTGCCAATGCACAAAGGCAGTTTTGACAATGAAACCAAGGCACCTGTTTTGTTAGATTACAAGCCATCTCTTGCTACACCTGATTTAATCCAGTTGAACGAAACAATAACTGTGCAAGATAAAAACGTGACGTTTGACTTATCAGGACATGAAAACACTTTTGGAAATGACCTCCAGGCCAGTGACAACCAAGCTGTAGTGCAGTTAAATGGTACCATGACTGTGGATGACCATAAAAATTCAACATTTGATGCACAACCAAGTGAAAGTAAGCTTAAAAATGATAGTAATGCACTGGTCTTGTCCAATTGTGAGCTGCTGCAGTTAAATAATACAACTGTGGATGACCACAAAAATGCAACATTTGATGTCCCGCCACAGGAAAGTAATCTTGAAAATGATTGCAAAGCACCTGTCTTGTCTGATTGTGAGCTGCTTTTACCTAGGGGTGATAGAGAGCAATCAAATGGAATTGTGAATGTCAATGACTGCACTGCTACATTTGATGCATCAAAGCGTGGCAACAATTTGGAAATTAACCCCAGCAAATTAACTAACTTGCCTGATTGCAGACTGTCTCTATCGTCAGGAAGCTTGACTGAAGCCAGATTTGTGAGAAAATGTGCTCCAGATTGTGGATCAGAGTTGGAGCGAGTGAAGGAGACTGGCAAAAGTAGCATCTCAAATTTAACTCTGAATTTAGAGAAGCGGGGTGATTCCATATGCTTGAATAAAATATCTAATAAAACAAATCAAGGCGGTAATGTCAACTGTTCTACAGAATTGCCTAAAGGTGATTGTGCTCTCAAAGGAAGTGTACATTTGAGAGAAACCTCCCAGAACAAAGAAATAAGTATTTGTGAGCAGGCAGATTTAGTTATGATTTCAGAATGGGCTCCACATTGCATGTCTACTCCATGCTTTACAGGGAGGAGGCAGAGTTCTCCAGAATATCTACATTCTTTTCTGGCTTCAACCTCCACACTTCAGGATAGTGTGGGTAATGGAGTGGGTGAGTGCCCAGAGGAACAAGACAGCACTAAAGATGTCTGCAGAAGCTCTGACACTACTGTCACTGAAATTAAAACCTGTCCTGGAAAAGATTCAAATGCACCAAGACCTGGACTGCGATTGCAGCAAACCAAAATTGCAACTGAGAATTCCTTGAAACAAGTTTCTCGTCTCCCTGGAGCCATAAGGAAAAATGTTAGTCAAGCACCTGTGTCTGAAGTGCACAAATATGGAGCTCCAAATGATTCTATACCACCACCTGCTAGAACCTGTAAAGTAGGTTGTTCTGCTGCTGTGGGAAGAGGAGGAAAACCTCCAATGCAACCACCTAGTTTTTCAAAGACGCACGTTCCAAAACCTCGTATAGTTTCGGGAAGACCAAACAGTGCGATAGGGATTGGGCAAAGTACAACAAATAACAAAGTTCCATCATGCCACGCTGCAGTCACTACTAAAGTAAGTTGTATTTTCACAACCACATTTTAAACAACATTTGGTATTTCACTTGAGCCGGTCACTTTATAATGGCTAATAATTGTGTGCACTGCTTGCCTTGATTCAACGTTGGTTGGCCATCTATAAGCTAGGAGAGAGTTTGTTTTTGCTTTTTTTTGGCTTTATTGAATGGCAACAGGTCCCTGGAAATTGAAGATCACTAAGGGTATATCCGCACCGATCTTCAAATTGCTGTTAATAGTTTTGCATTGGTCTAATTGCCTATTTCTTAACACTATTATCTGTGTATAGTATACTATTGACATTATCTCTGCACACTATTTCTTAATTTACAACCAAAGATTTTTTTTTAAAATATGTTCTTTTCCAGATACTTCTTGAAGCAGAAACTAATCAACCTTTGACTAAAGCTATCTCAAAGATACCTGAAGTAAGGAAAAGATCTTCACTGGTAATATCAAAACTAACTGTGCAGGCAACAAAAGCAGACTCGAAGCTTCCTAATATAGGTAAATATTGTGCACTTTGCTGATTAAATTGTGGAAGGATTCTGAAAGAAAAAGTGCCTCGTGTTCACTAATCAACCTCCATTAATACAGGACTAAATGTGTTTCTTTAATTCATGGGAATGCTGATCACTAATTGCCTTTTGAACTGAGTGCCTTGTTGGCCATTTAGAATTAAGAGTTTAGGATCTGGAATCACCTGTAGGGTAAGGTGAACCAGATTGGTTTTCATGGCAATTGGCAATGGATTCATGGCTGTCATTAGACATTTAATTCCAGATTTTTATTCGTTTCCAATTTCACCATCTGCCATGGTGGGATTCAAACCCTGGGCTCCAGAGCATTACCCTGGGTGTCTATTACTAGTTCAATGACAATACCATTATGCCATGCCCCTACAAACTTTTAGGATGGCATAAAGAAAGAAATCTTAATTGATACTTGTCACAGTGGTTAGCACTGCTGCATCACAACGCCAGGGACCTGGGTTTGATTCCCGACTTGGGTCACGTCTATGCCGAGTCTGCACAGTCTCCCTATGTCTGCATGGGTTTCCTCTGGTGCTCCTGATTCCTCCCACAGTATGAAAGATGTGCTAGTTAAGTGCATTGGCCATGCTAAATTCTCCCTCAGTGTACCCAAACAGGTGCCAGGGTGTGACAACTAAGGGATTTTCACGTAACTTTATAGCAATGTTAATATAAGGTTACTTGTGACAAATAAATAATACAGGAAAGATGTTCTTTACTTTAGAATTGAATTTTCACTTAATTTTAGAATAACTAAGCTGAGTGATGCAAAATAATAGAACCCTTGATCAAATAATAATGCATCATGCCAGCTGGAGACCTCTTAAGTCAGGCGAAGCTACACCAAGATACCTAAACAAACTACTCGATGCTTAAACCACTGGACTCCATCAGGATTGGAAAGTGTGTATTATGATTTGAGATCAGACCCCTGCATTTTTAAGATCTGGTGAGGGACCAGAATGTTATGTTTAAAGGAGGGTGAGATTCAAGAAGTGAAGTCATCAGATCCCCTGTTTTGAACAAGCAAAAATTAACTTTTCCATACAATGTCAAAAAGATGAGACAATTTATGATATCTACCTTGTGCTCTTTAACATCTGAGCATGAGTTAATATGAGGTGGACGTAAGTTAACAGACAAACTGATAAAGCACACCACACTGTAAAATAAATAACAAATGCAACCCAGAGAGTTTCTACGAATTACTCAGCAACCTATCCAGGCATTCATAAGCAACTTAACTTCCTGAGACTCCATTCTCTGGATTTCAGTCTGCACCTCCACCTCAACCTGTACAATTTCAGCTCTTCAACAGCTGGCTAACTTTACCAGACTGGTGAAATCCAGGAGCAGTTCCAAACTCCAATTTCTCTGGCTACTCCAAACTACAGGTGATTCCCAGGACTGTGCCTGGGCCCTAACCTGGTTTCAGGTTAGAGCCAGTGACCTCCTGCCACTACCCCCATTCTCAGGGCTTCTACTGAGCCAACTGACAGCAACGCCTAACAACAGCACTTTTTTCAATATAGCCCTTTCCAAACTGCAGAACACTCCCCAAGCAAATACACAGATAAATCAAAACCCAAAAACTTTGTGTCCATCTTCATGGTGATGTAGACTTCCAGGGCTCTAACTCCCAAAAACAAAACAATTCTCTGGGCTGCATTTCTTTGTAAGCATTGTAGACACTTCATTTCTAATTCCC
Source organism: Mustelus asterias (assembly GCF_964213995.1). Lineage (NCBI taxonomy): Eukaryota > Metazoa > Chordata > Chondrichthyes > Carcharhiniformes > Triakidae > Mustelus > Mustelus asterias. The sequence continues at coordinate 46,555,810 of NC_135824.1, read as the reverse complement.
TAGCTAAGGAATCCCATCTGCTGTTTTATGATCTTGTAACCCCTTTCACTCAAAATGGCCCCAATCTTTTCCATATACTAGTTTTCAAACTGGTTTAGATGCTTTCTCCCATCCATTTTCTACAATTAAACTTTTAATCTTCCCAGAATTAAAAATGACCTCTTAAAATATCACCCTAATAACGATGCACAGAAATCCCTTCCACTGCCATTTTGGATTGCTTTTAGTAAGATTTCACTTTTGGGAATCTGTGGTCCTAGCACAATTTACTTCCTGGCAGAGCAGTGTGGGTGAATAAGTAGAGTTGATCTATGTTATTGTTGCCTACCTCGCTAAGGGAGATACTTTGGGATTGAACAAATCCAATTTTACTGGACAGTTAATTTTGCAATACTCTGGCAGTTGTTGAGGTACATTAAAGCTAGTCATTCCAAAGCCTCCTTGTTCAAATTTCCATCAATCTTTGCAGCACTAATTAATTGATTCATGTTTATTTTATTTATTAGTGTCATGAGTAGGCTTACATTAACACGGCAATGAAGTTACTGTGAAAATCCCCTAGTTGTGCCACACTGGCACCTGTTCGAGTACACAGAGGGAGAATTTAGCATGGCCAATGCACCTAACCAGCACGTCTTTTGGACTGTGGGAGGAAACCGGAGCGTCCAGAGGAAACCCATGCAGACACGGGGAGAATGTGCAGACTCCACACAGACAGTGACCCAAGCCGGGAATTGAACCCGGGTCCCTGGCGCTGTGAGACAGCAGTGCTAACCACTGCCATCTTGCCACCCATGTTATTGGACTTCTAATATTAAAAGCTGAATAATTGAAGATGCCATGTGTGGAAATTAATCCACTTGGGTCCCTGCTGGTTATTTCTGTCTTTGTCCTTGTATTTTATATTTTATACCGTCTTTGAACTGATGTTGCTCTGTAAAAGTTACAAATTTATTCTGGCTATCTGCTTGTTCTGTTAAGTGAGTGATCAAAATCATCTTGTTGGCTTAAATCCCATCCAGGATCTTTTTAATCAGTGAATTTTGTTTCAGCACTTCATTTAGACCAACCTGTTCCCCTCCAATTTAGTCCAGTTGGAATATGTTTCTCCATTTTAGATTTACGATTTTAACTTATTTTTCACAGGTATGGCTGGTCATCCACATGTCAACCGGAAAGCCAGCAACTCTTTAGTTTTGGCCTCCCAAAATAATGTGACCAGCATAAAACGGCACAACAGTGCAATGGAACAGAAGAGAACACTAAGTCCACCCCCAAAGAAATCGAAGACTGCTGGTATAGTGAAATCATTGTTTTCTGTATTGGCTTTACAGTCTGTCTGTAGGATTATTTTCAGGGAATATTACTTGTTGGGGTGAATACTAACTTGAAACCGATCGCACCCAGATCATAGGTGAATACTTCCTTTGCGCACTTGATTCCTAACCATTTTACACAGCTGTTGAAATGTAAGTGTCATGAAATTTATTTGGAAAAGTATCTGGGGCTTTTCTTGAGGTATGCATGCATTCATCTGAGAGTCTGAGTGTGTTCACATTTTGTCGAGTGCACTTATTCCACTGTACATTCAAAAGTTTGCTTTTAAATTACAAAAGTCTCAAATCACATCTGAAGAAGTAGGATACATGCCCATCAAAATGAAAAACTAGTATTGCTAAAGTCAGGGGCAAAATAATGGCATATTGCAAAGCAGCATTAACCTGCTGTAGTATTGAGTGGTTTTACTTCTCTATATCCAGGCTGATTTCCCTGCCATCTGTTTCCGTTTGTAAGACTAATGCACATCTTTAAGTTGGCTGCAACTTGAAAGTTGGCAACCTCTTTTTTAATTTCAATAATGCTGGCTTTTCTCCTACTGGGGTATTTTCTACTTAACACAATGTGTTCACTCCCCTAGAGATCCGAGTGATTTTAAATCTTGTGTGGTCTTGGTTCATTTGTTTATGGTTGATGCAGTTTTGACTTCATGAATTGTGTATGGCTGAACCAGTTTAAGTGGTGTTTTTTAGTAAATAGTACCCAGTTTTAATTATCAATTGGTTTGCCCTTGTTTTCTGCATTGGATGTGTCTTGTATAAGCATCATTACTTGCCACAAAATTTTCTGGGGACTGCTGTTTTACTTTTCTAGTTTTATGTTGCTTGTCTCCAGGGGAAGTGTAAAGTTTCCTATGACACTTAGTTTTTTGAGTATTGTGTCTTCCTTTTTATTTGCGTTTTTTAAATCCATTCCGTCAAATCCTACTGCTTTTATTTTACAGGAGAGGTGACTGCCAAATTTCAAATGAAAACAGAACCATTACCCTGCAAGCAGAAGGTGGGGATGAAGGCAGGAAAGAGTCTAGCCTCAGAACCAAAAGTCAAATTGGTATGTAAATGTCTTTGACCACATGAAACAAAAACTGATGGGAAGATTCTTTTCCCTCTTTTTTTTTTTCCCCTCCCGAGATGTCAGAAATTGACCACCTATGGTATTTAAAACACAAACTTGGGTGCATGAATGTTTTGACTCGTTATTCTGCAGAGTGGTCAGTTGCTATGTCTGCTTTGTGCACACATTTTCCCTTTGCAGGAAAAAGACTTGGGTTTTTGTAACACCTTTCACAATCCCTGTTCTAACGTGCTTCACTGTTGATGACTAACTTGCTTTTGAAGTGTGGTCACTTTTGTAATTGGGAATGCAAATAGCAGGCTCCTGCAAACAGCATCAGGAAGCTTTTTTTCCAGGAGACTGATTTGAAAGTTATATTTTGGTTTCTAATTTTGTCCCATAGATATGGAGAACTGTCACCTGTTTTTTTTTCATTTGTCTACCTCTTTTCACCCAAAACTCAAGATTAGCTTCAGAGCAGACCAACCAAACACCATTGGCTGAGGCCTACTTTGTTTGGGTACCATTTGGGATTTCTCAATCCAGCAAGGGACATTTTCGAGTGTTCTTTCCCAGAAAACACCTGCTCACATCTTCCCTGTTGGCTGGCTGTCATCTTGAGTAATGCTTCAACGCCCAGTCCTGTATTTTTGCATTATATGGTTTTGTGTTGCTTGAAAAGGTAATTAAATTGTAATGGTGGATTCTCTCTTTGCAGAATAAAACAGCGAAATCCACATGTAAATCTGAACAGAAAGAAGTGGGTAAGAGTCTTGATTTTTATTTCTCTTTACACAGGCCATTCTAATCAACCCCCAAGGAAAAGTAGGTTTTTTTTTTGCTTTCCACACCCTGCAAGGCACAAAATTCAGCCTTCAGGTTGTCTGTACATCAACTTCTGCAGTTTAAGAGAATTGTCTGTCATGCTTCAGCAAAACATTTGGGATATAGTTTGTCATTTTTTGAGTTGACAAGAAACTGTCCGATATTGAACAACCAGCAAAAAGTATTTGATCTCAATGAATAGTCTAGCTAAAGAAGAACATTACATTTTTATTCGCAATTCGTACAGCAAACTTCATGTTGGAAGTATCTCAAAAAATGCAATTGTTATAGGCTTGGGTGTTTTGTAGGAAAATGCATTAATTTCTTTTTTGGGATCGAGCACAACCCATTCTAGCTAGATGAATCTGTTTGACAGTTTGTCACACGGTAGTGATAGTGTGGGAATTTTAAGCTCCATTTTCTTCACTTGTGGTCACTTTTCCCATATTGGGTGTCTTTAAAATCACTATTGAACTGCCACCCAGATATGAGATGGCTTAGAATTTAGAACTTTTACTCCTGCTTTGTCCTTTCCCTTGTTGATGAATCAATCTATATTATGGTCACTATCTTCAAAATGGTCTCCTATTGTGTCATCCACTTGCCCAACTTCATTTTCTGAATCTAAATCTAGAATTGCACCCCTCTGGTTGGGCTTATGTGCTGGCTAAAATCTTGGCTTGAATGCAGTGCATGAATTTTGCCCTTCACACTGTTCATATCCACCCCAATTGATATCAATCATTCAAGTCCCCATTGATTACTGCTCTATTGTTATTTCACTTAGAAATCTGTCTACAATTTGCTCTTCGAACTCCCACTATTTTGGGGTCTATAGTACACTCCTAGCAGTGTGGCTGCCCCTTTTTATATTTCTCAGCTCAACCCATGTGGCCTCATTTGATGCTTCACTTCGTACATCACCCCTCAAATGTAATTCATTAACCAATGATGCTGTACATCCCACCTTTTTTATCCCCCTCCTGCCTGATATTCGAGGGATGTTGAATTGCCAATTTAAGTCAAGATTCCTTTATAGCGAGGATATTTATCTGTACCCTCAGCTCAGCTTTATTTACTATGTTCCTTGCATTTACATAAGTACCTTTTTAAAATGCCTGTGCTGTACATTTTTTCACCTGTACTGCTTCTGTCTTTCAGAGTTGCACGCTCATTCTCCACCTCCTGTTCTCTGCTCTAAATTTTCCCTCCGGTTCCCAATCCCCTCCTAATCTAGTTTAAACTGTTATCATATATTGTGGTGTTCAGCACATCGTCTAACCCTGGAGAGCAATATTATTGTGGATGTTTAAGGATCTGTCTCCACATGGCAAAGACTGGTTTAGAGTCGGTGGGAGAAAATGAAACATAAGGATTTGGGCCTGATTTCTAAAGCTTAAGCTCTCTTGTTTCAGCCGAGCTTCAGAGAAGAAACCAAGAGTTGGAGGAGAAAATTGTCATGTTGGAACTGCAAAATGCTGCTCTTCGGCAGGGAAAAGAGAATCTTTCGCATCTTCCAGAAGAAGGATCTGACATTGAGCCTTGTGCCTGAATGGCAGGTAGCTCGTTCACTAGATGTTAGCTTTTCATATCCTTAAATCAGCTGAAATTTAAATTGACCCAAATGTGCATCTGTGGACACATTTCCTGAATTGTCAACTAAATCTCAAAACTTTATAATCAGGTTGAATTGTGACCTCAGTTGCTGTTTCAATCCTGCGGTATTAACCTTTTGAAAATCAGGTGTGATGCATCTTATGGTTGGTGTACCTTGTATTTATCTGCAGTAATTGTGTTTAGCCGTAAAATATTTCTATGGTCAAGCTAATTTTGCAACTTGCAGCTGCCTCAGTCATATTTAACTGTAGTCTCCTGCTGACTTGCTTGCTGTTTGTGAAATGTATGTCTTGTAGCTTTTGTAAAAGTACAAATAAATAAAGATATATCATACTGATAAAATATATATATATATATACACCATGCTGTTAGTTATTGTGTGCGAAGATATTGCTGCATCTTCGATGCTTCTGGCCATGGGTTTTTGTTTCCCTGCTCCCCCCAGTTGTTTTGGGCATCCAAATTGAGGATGACTTGCTTACCCTCTGATTTTAGTGGGTTCTAAAATGGCTGATAAGTCCAACATGTGATCTGCAGACTCTGCCATATGTAGGGCAGATGGTGCTTCAAGAGGTTGGCTAGATTGTTCTGCGGTGTTGTGGAGTTCCACAAACTGATTACAGGCGACTCAAGGACAGGTTCTGAGAGCATCGTCTTGAGATAGCACTCTGCCTAATCATGAATGTTCACTTTATACATTGGAATTTTAACAATGTCTTGTGTACATTTACAATCTTGTCCACCCAAGCAGACTCCATTATCTCCTAGCTAGATAGTATTTGTCCTCATCCAGAAACTATACTTGATCTGTTTTTTAATTCTTTTGTGGCATGTGGGTGTCGCTGGCTGGGCCAGTATTTATTGTCCATCCCTAATTGCCCTTGAGGGGGCATTTTAAGAGTCAGATTGCTGCACCTCTGGAGTCACATGCAGGCCAGACCAGGGAAGGACAGCAGATTTCTTCCCTTAAAAGGACATTTAGTGAACTTTTTTTCGGACAATCAACAATTGTTTCATGGTCATCATTAGACTCTTAATTCCAAATCTCTATTCCAATTTCAGCATCTGTCATGATGAGATTCAAATATGGACATTACCCTAGTTGTCTGGATTGCTAGTCCAGTGACAACCACTACGCCACAGCCTCCCATTAATTTCTGTCCCTATAACTAAACAGTTACTTAACAAGCATATGCTCGTTACTCTGTCAGTCAACTACAACTCCTTTTTTAATAATTCTTTTCCATTCCCCTGGAGAGGTTTATATATTCCCAACACCTTCTGTTTGGTGCCTTCATTTTGTTTGGTAACAAGCCAAAATGCCCATGTGTTGTTCCCCCCCCTCCCAGAAGTATCATGCCTCTAAGGATCAAAGTAGAGCAATTTTTGTTGGGCATACAAACAAAACCCAGCAGGTTTTGATTAGCACCTCAGTACTGGGCAATTTGGCTTAGGAGACGGCACTGCTGTTGGATTGTGTTTCTTCCACTAAATTTAGAGTATTTTCTGAAGGCACATGATTATACCCCCCACCCCCCCCCCCAGTGCTTAATTGAGGTGCTTGTTGTAGGTTGTCTCAAGTCTCTAAAGCATGTAGGTGTATCGAGATTACTGTCACCCAGTTTTTAAAAAAAAAGTACTATCCAGCAAAAGGCCTTAGTCTTGGATTTGTGAGTTTGGTCCTCAAATAACAAGTTTATTTATTAGTCACAAGTAAGGCTTACGTTAACATTGCAATAAAGTTACTGTGAAATTCCCCTAGTCGCCACAGTCCGGCACCTGTTTGGGTCAATGCACTTAACCAGCACATCTTTCAGACATGCGGGAGGAAACCGGAGTACCCCGAGGAAACCCAATCAGACACAACATGCAGACTCCGCACAGACAATGACCCAAGCTGGGAATCAAACCTGGGTCCCTGGCGCTGAGGCAGCAGTGCTGACCACTGTGCTGCCCCATCCCTCATGCCAAATGGCAAGGTTTCACCTTGCAGTATTTTTCTCCTGCAATGCTTATTTTGACCACATGATGATGCTGTGAAATCACAAGTGAGTGGGTAACTACTGTAATCATTCTAAAGCTTTTTCAGTACCTTTTTAAATGGATTAATAATCAGATCATTAAATTATGATGCTGTGTAATACCCTAATACAATGCTGCATCTTAAACAGTTTAATGTTCTTGAGAAAGCTGGTATTTAAATTGGGCTTGACATTCCGATGGACTGGTGATCGAGTTAGATTGCAACTCCATTTGAAAGTTCTTACCAAAAAATCCAACCGACCCTTTTTAGCCTGACCTTCTGACTCAGGCCAGGTGAGATCAGGACAGTGCAGCTCACTCCTGGTGGGGATGGTGCTATGGGGGAATGTCCAGTCAGGCACCGGGGAGCTGGGTTAGGCCTTCTCCGAGGGGGTAGACGGGTATGAGGGGAGTCCTGTGGTAGGATTGGTGTGGGTCTGTACAATAGTTACTCAGAAGCTAGAAGTGGTTTTAATAACTTCTTTTGTGGGTAACTATTGAAGCAACACAGTTGGAGCCATCTGATGTGTGTGATTTAAATTACTGTTTAGCTGTCCAGAGGAAGTTTGCAATCCATCAAATCTTTTATTAGGGAACCTCTGGGAAGGAGTTTCCCAGCACATCTTTTATGTACCCCCCCCCCCCCCCCCCCCACCCAATACAACCCCTGAGAACTCAATTTATGGCCAAGGTGTTGATGTTCCAACGGGGCCCAGTCAGTGCTGGATTTGGGCATAAGCTAAACAAGCTACAGTTTAGGGCCTCACAATCCGCAATGGCCTCAAAATTTCAGAAGGTTTACAATGAAGTGAACATTTAAGAGCGGATACCAGAAAAGAAAAAAGCACCAGCTTGAAGAGCAACTTTAAAAATTACCAAAATCTGAGAGAGATCAAGCCAGCCAAATGATAAATATGTAATCAGTAAATGCATTCATTTGAAAATTTGTATTTTTCACTTTAAATACCCTGCTATTAAATAATTAAAAGGCATAATTATGTTTTCAATTTTTTTGTGGTGACCCAAGGTCCTGTTTTGGTGCACACCTTTGAGACCTTTTGATGTAACTTTTTAACAAGGGGCCTCCAAGCTTTATATAGCGTAGGGCCTCACCAAGTCTAAATCTGGCACTGGGCCCAGCACTCCATGTACACTCCTCTCTCAGGTGATGTATCCAGTCCGCTCTGCAATTCACAGTGTGTCCATACTGTCCTCAGCTCACACCAAACCTATCTGCCCACATCACCCAACCTACGTTGCAGATCTCCTGGAAAAACAATATAGATGTGAGAGTTTGAGAGCCACTGATTAAATGTATCCAACAACCCATCTGGGTTTCTCTCAAATTCAATTTCATAGAATCTTCACGATGCAGCAGGAGGCCATTCAGCCCATCAACTCTGCACCCACTCTCCGAAAGCAGCTTACCAAGGATAAAAGGTCAGTAGAAATGGAAGACGGCAGACCACACTGAATACGGGAGCTATTGTTTCTGTGGTTCTGGTTTTTTCTTAGAGTCTGGGTAAAGGCTCGTTTGGTCTTGGTGCTATCCTGCTCACAAGGACTGATGAGAAGTGAAGAGCAAGGTATATAATAAGCTGATCCCTGTAAATTGGTAGAGGAAAGACACACCAAGGGAGGCAAGGAATCCCAGCTGTGATGATACTATGCCTTTAAGAAATGTATTTGAGTCATATTCTTGTGCAGGAACTTTTGTAGCAGTTCTATGCATGGAGTCATTCTGTCTCCAACCAGCATCCTGTATTGCTGCAGCAGCATAATTGCTTGATCTGAGCTAATGTTGTTCTGCTGCTCTTGGTGTTCCCCTGTGATTTTGCAGATTGGATTTGATTGGGATGATTGTCAGGTATGGTCATATGACTGGGTACAGCTCGGCTTACACAGAACTCCAGTTTAGTCTGCTTTTTGGGAGAGGAAGAAGTGCCTCTCTTTTCTGTCTCTGGAGGCTGGGAGCTGCCAGAGACTAGGTTTACTTCTCTGAAGTTTACTCTTTTGAGGATATCGCCTTCTCTCGAAACTGTTGTCTGGATTTCTGTCTCGAAGTGTTAAAAGGCTGAAAATCTAGCATCGTGTAAGCATCTTTGGTTTCTGTGCTAACTGGTTCTACAGAAGGGATTTATGTCAATGGGGGATACTGCTGATTTGGAACAATAGAGATAGCTAGCTGTTAAAAATTACATTTTGCAATGTGCAAGTACTTTGGTAAAAGTTATGCTAATTATTTTTGTTATAGTCTAACTATTCTTGGGTAAAGTTTGTTTTGATAAAATCTTCCTAGTGGATCTCGTGAATTATACCTGAAGTGAAAGACATTATGCTCACCCTAATGCCAAAATCGAATGTAAAAGTTAGCACTGCTCCTTCATCAGGTGAGTGGAGAGGTAGGTTTTCACAAACATGGCATATATAGACACAGACTCAATTACAAGATAATGGTTGGAATGTGAACCTTAACAGGTAATCAATTCTTTACAGGTACAGACAGTGCGAGTGGAAAGAGGGATAATCACAGGTTAAAGAGGTGTGAATTGTCTCAAGCCAGGACAGTTAGTAGGATTTTGCAAGCGTAGGCCAGATGGTAGGGGTTACACCTAGTGTGACATGAACCCAAGATCCTGGTTGAGGCCATCCTCATGCATGCGGAACTTGGCTATCAGCTGCTGCTTGGTGATTCTGTGTTGTGTCTTGAAGGCGCTGCCACAGCCACCTCTGCAAGATGTGCCGTATCATCAACACTGATGCCAACATCACACGTGAGAACACCATCCACCAGGTACACGGTACATGCAGGAAAGAATGTCCCGAGGCATGGTACATTGGCAAGACCATGCAGATGCTACGACAACAGATGAACGGAAACCACATGACTATCGCCAGGCAGGAGTGTTCCCTTCCTGTCGGGGAGCACTTCAGCAGTCAAGGGCATTCAGCCTCTGTGGTGAACCATCGTTGGTTCCCACTGTGGGATTGTTCTAATGTTGTTGTTGGGTTGTTCTAATGTTGTTGTTGGGCTAGGGTGGGATTGATACACCTGTGGTTGTTACTGTTGTGGTACATCCCAGTCGGGCTCTGCCTCCTGGGAGAGGTATAAGACCCCCTGCTCGGGCGGGACCTCTTCAGTCTGGGATAGAGTGTTAAAGTTCTGTTAGTTCCATTGTTAGTTAATAAAAGCCTTCTTTTACTGAAGCTTCGTGCCTCGTGTCCAATTGATGCGCATCAATTTTATTAACTAACATTAAACTCTCGACGGAAGAAAAAAAAGAAAGGAGAGTATGGAGCAAATCCTAAAGCCAGAACGTCTGATGCTAGATCCACGTGCGGTGGGCGCTTCTAACACCTTTGACCACTGGCTGAAGTGTTTTGAAGATTACCTGGCAGCCTCCACAGCGGTCACCACAGATGATGACAGACTCCGGGTCCTCCATGCGAGGGTAAGCGACACAGTCTACCTCGCGATCCGTGCGGCCACCACTTACCCGAGGGCCCTCGAGCTTTTAAAAAAGCGCTATACGAAACCTCCCAACGAGATCCACGCTCGTTACCTCCTCGCTACACGACGTCGGCAGTCGGGCGAAACCATGGAGGATTACGCCAATGAGCTCTTGCAGCTTGCCAGGGGCTGTGACTGCAAAGCTGTGTCGGCTGAGCAGTACATGTATGACCTCGCCCGAGATGCGTTTGTGGCCGGGGTCGGGTCTTCATACATCCGTCTCAAGCTGCTAGAAAAGGAAAATCTCGACCTGACCCAAGCTATGGAATTAGCTGAAATGCTTGAGGCGGCTTCGAAGAGCTTGGTCCTGTATCCGGAGGACCACGTGGAGACAACGTGGCAGGAGCAGTCGCAAATCCCTCCTCGCCCCACGGGCTCGAAGTGCAGTGTTATGGCGTGCTCCCATGTGGACCAGACGACGGCTGCAGCCCCATGCGGCCCGCGGTGCTACTTCTGCGGAGGAGCCAAGCATCCACGACAAAAGTGTCCTGCTAAAGCGGTAGTCTGTAACCTATGCGGTAAAAAGGGGTATTATGCGAAGGTGTGCAAAGAACAAAGAACAGTACAGCACAGGAAACAGGCCCCTCGGCCCTCCAAGCCTGTGCCGCTCCTTGGTCCAACTAGACCAATCGTTTGTATCCCTCCATTCCCAGGCTGCTCATGTGACTATCCAGGTAAGTCTGCAGATCAAAGCCCAAGAACGGCAGTGCGGCCTGTGACCCTTCAGAACGGGGATCATCACCATCGTCATCGAAGTACTCACGGGGTTCGTCCACGTGCGAGTCCAGGACGACGCCATTGCGGTCGACGGAGTCGGAGGAGGATGACCACCAGGAGTCGCTACGTTTGGCGCCCTCACCCATGTGCAATTCATGGGGGCGGCCATTTTGGTCGACGATGACCATGCGCATCAGCCTCCGACCTTCGGGTAAGTGTTCTCCAAGGCAGCCCTCAAGAATTGCCGAGCAGGAACGATTACTATAGCACCGAGCACAATATATGTTTGTGAACTCCACTCACCTGATGAAGGAGCAGCGCTCTGAACGTTTGTGATACCAAATAAACTTTTGGACTTTAACCTGGTGTTGAGACTGTTTAACACAGTGATACATCCCAGTATACTTCACAGGACCATAATCTAACAGGATATAACATTGATCCACATAAACAACCATCAGAGCCTACGAGTAGATGTTAGTTCAAAGAGATTAGTTTTAAGATTGCCTTAATAGAGGATAGTGAGCTGGAAAGATTTAGGGAGGGAATTCCAGAGCTTAAAGCCTAGGCAGCTGGAAGCAGAAAGCTACAATGGCTGAACCTTTAAAATCAGTGATACTGGAGAGGCCCTAGGGGGATTAGCCAGGGTAAATGTGTGGGATTATGAGAGTAGGACCTAGATGGGATTTAGGTCGGTGCAGATTCGATGGGCCGAATGACCTCTTTCTGCAATGTAGGATTCTACGATTCTATAATTGGATGGGTTATCATAGAATCCTTACAGTGCATAAGGAGCCTGCACTGACAACAATCCCACCCAGGCCCTATCCCCATAATCCCACATACTTACCCTGCTGATCCCCCTAACACATAAGGGACAATTTAGCGTGGCCAATCCACGCACATCTTTGGAGTGTGGGAGGAAACTGGAGCACCCGGAGTAAACCCACGCAGACATAGGAAGAACGTGCAAACTCCACACAAGCAGTTACCCAAGGCTGGAATTAAACCCGGGTCCCTGGCACTGTGAGGCAACCACTGTGCTGCCCCATCCCATTGGGTTGTTGAACTGAAATGGAGTACGGGGATAGGGAGGGGCTTGGAAGGCAGGGTGAGAATTTTAAAGTAGTGAGAATGACCAGCTAACCAGACAGTAAGATCTTGTGTCTTCTCCAGTAGCCTAGGAGGTGTTGGAAAATCCTATTGGATATGATGGTAAAATTGAATTTGGATCACATCAAGAGTAAATGTTTTTATGGTGATCAACATTCTTGAATGCATGAGTAAAGGGAATAAAATGACTTCTCTTCATTAACCATGCTACTAAACAGGATATTCTACATGGAAGTCTTTTGCCAACCTATCTCTAACTAGACATTTTAAAATCATTCGCAAGATGCTGCTTAAGTGTACAAGAATGTCACTTTGTAATATTTAGTATTACAAATCAATTCCACTGAATATTTTTACCTTTTAACACAATTTTCCAAAAATAAAATACATTTCTCTGTATTCAAATGAAAATTATTTTCCAAAAAACCCATTCAAAACTCGCTGTTGGATGGTTGTAATTCAGTATCTGAAACATCAGCAATCCTCAGTTGCTGTAAAGTGGATTAATATTGCAATTTAAAAAACACATCTTAATGCATTCTACTCCTGCAAGAGCCAATTAGCACAAAATCAGCAATGACAGCATATGGCAAGTGAGCTATTCAACCTGCCACTGTGTTTCTCGGGCCCACTGCTAGTTTAATTTTAATCAGCAATGTCACTGCTGTTCCTTTCCCTTAATCTTCTGAATGTGGAGGAAGTTACTGCTGAAATATAACTTCAAGAGAAAATGCAAATCGTGTCAGCATGGAGTCAGGATGTAAAGCAGTATGTGACCTGCAGCCTGTGTTGCTGTTAGTGGTGGCTGTTATGTTGAATCCCAAGAGTAGACATGTTTGTGTTGTTTTTATATAGAGGGATATATTAGTTCTAGTCTTTAAATAAAAAGAACATGGGAATGGGTGAGAACGTGACTGGCCTTGGCTCTGAAGCCTCCCACTGTGACATAGTGGGCATTCTCTGTGCTGGCATACATATGAATAGTTGGTCAAGGAATGAGAGGTTGTAAGACACCTGGGAGGTTGATACTTTCAGGCGGCGAGGAAGTAGGGACAAAAAGTGTTCCTAAACTTGTCCTCAAATTCTTTTTACAAAAATCCCTCATGGCAGAGAGAGGAGACTTTCATTCCATCATTCTGAGCTGGAGTTATCAGGAAAAGGGGAGAAGTTGGGATCAGGCTATTGAATTTGATGATCATAATGAATCGTGGAGCAGACACAAAGGCCCAAATGGCCTACTCCTGCTTCTATTTTCTCTTTTTTTTTCTATGAATCTAATTGAACGGGCTTCAGGGGCTAAATAGCCTCCACCTTTCCCTTTGTTCCAATGTACGGGCAATAATTGGTATCTGTGGTCGAGAAGTCTCCAGCCCTTCCATGTACATTGAGGACATTATCTGTTCACAGCAGAGGGGGAAATCACTTCAGACCAGGTTAAGCTGACAGAGTACAATTCACGTTCTAGACAGAGCACTTAGTCAAATGCGGCTTGATTTGATTCTTGAAGATTATGTAATGGACGTTGGAAAGCATGGCTGGAAAGTTAAAACAAAGACAGCATCACAGAGAGGGGGAAGACCACCAAAGAAAATGAGGGAGAATAAATAAAGAAAATACGAGAAATATGGGGAGGAATTCAGAAAAGAAATTGAATAAAATGTTTCCTCAGTTATTTGAGCCAAAGTCGCCATTTGAAACAAGTGTATCTATGTGAGTGGTTGGTGTAAAACTAACATAAAAAAGACACAACCCTTCTCATCAGATCAGTGTCATATCGAAAATAATTGACTAGAATTTTCCGGCCATTCATGCCAGTGGGATTCTCCAGTCCTGCTGCATTGAACGGAGATTTGGCGACTGCCAGATTCTCTGTCCTCAGCGGCTGCTGGGCACAAACAGCCGGAATTTTCCAGCCATTGATTTGTTTGTTTGGCTTGTTGTAACAAAATACCTTAATTTATGTAGCATCTCCAAAACGCATCCTTTGATTTTTGTTCTGGAGGATTAATATTCACTGAAACCAATAGTTACTAAGATGGTATCATCTGGTAATTTCTGAAGGAAAAGACATTGGAGATCAATAATTCTAAGTTTCCTCCAATGGCTCAGTTAGCATGTGCATTTATTCAGTTTGGTGTTGAATCAGAGAACTTCCCAGGTTTGATGCCAATCTGTGCTGACTTAACTGTTTTTATATTCCTATACTAAGACCAATGGTATGACAATTGGCTTCTACCCACAGGCTTGAAGTAGGTGAATCACACACTAATCAAGAGCTACTTCCAAGAAAGCAAAAAACTAAAGGATGATAGATCTGTCAGAACAATAGGTGCATAATAGGTGGCACAGTGGTTAGCACTGCTGCCTCACAATGACAGGGACCCAGGTTTGATTCCGGCCTTGGGTGACTGTCAGTGGAGTTTGCACATTCTTCCCATATCTGCGTGGGTTTCCTCCAGGTACTCTGGTTTCCTCCCAAAGTCCAAAGATGTGCAGGTAGGTGGATTGCCCATGCTAAGTTCCCCCTTAGTGTCCAAAGGTGTGTCGATTAGGTGGATTAGCCACGGTAAATGCACAAGGTTAGAGGGATGGGTAGGCCTGGGTAAGATGCTCTTCAGAGTCGGAAATGGCTCGGATAGGCTACTAATACTAATTCAAGAAAGGAATTAGTATAAGTAGAAGTTACAGGCTATCTCTTTGTTGCTTTGGAGAAAGGCAGAGGTGTGACTGGTGACAGGATTTTTGGGGTAAGATTTAATTTAAAGTACTTTTTCGCGGGTGTTATTTATTTATTTATTTTTAAATTTTGGCGCGAAACCGGCAGTGGCTGCGAGCTTTACTGGGAAGGGTCTTTTGAGGTTTTTTTTAGTGCATGGGAGGTTTAAAAGGCAGGCCCCACTATCTAACGGGCAGCGTTGGGAGCGGGCAGCGGAGTGAGAGGGAGCTCAGTGAGAACTGAGTGGCTTTGGCTCATCGGGCTTAGGCAGAAAGGGCGAGCAGGGGTGAGTTTCTTATTTTTTTTATTTATAATTTACTTTTCTCTGTGTACCTTGGAAGGGTGAAATATGAGTGTTAAGCCAGTGTGTTGCTCGCAGTGCAGTATGTGGGAGGTCCTGGAGGCACCTGGCCTCCCGGACATCCACATCCGTGAGGGGTGTGTCGAGCTGCGGTTCCTGAGGGCCCGTGTTAGGGAGCTGGAACTGCAGCTTGACGATCTTAGGCAGGTGAGGGAGAATGAGGAGGTGATAGACAAGAGCTATCATCAGGTGGTCACACCAGGGCCATGGGGGGAGGCCAAGTGGGTGACGGCCAGGAAGGGTAAAACACGGGTGATTGAGAGCACCCCGGTGGAAGTGCCCCTACATAACAAGTACTCCTGTCTGAGTACTGTTGGGGGGGGACAGCCCATCTGGGGGAAGCAGCAGTGGCCGTGTCTCCGGGGTGGAGTCCGGCCCTGTAACTCAGAGGGCTAAGGAAAGGAGGAGGAAGGCGGTATTAATCGGGGACTCGACAGTCAGGGGGACGGACAGGCGATTTTGCGGAGGCAGGCGGGAGTCTCGCATGGTGGTTTGCCTCCCTGGGGCTGGGATCCAGGATGTCGCTGGGTGAGTCCCAGAAATCCTGAGGTGGGAGGGAGAGGAGCCGGAGGTAGCGGTACATATTGATACCGCTGATGTGGGTAAGAAGGGGGAAGGGAACATGAAAAAAGAGTATAGGGAATTAGGGAGACAGGTGAGAAGGAGGAAAGCAAAGGTAGTAATCTCGGGATTGCTGCCTGTGCCACGGGAAGGTGAGGAAAGAAATGGAGTGAGGTGGAGGATGAATGTGTGGCTGAGGGAATGGTGCAGGGGGCAGGGATTCAGGTTCCTGGACCATTGGGACCTCTTTAGGGGCAGGTGTGACCTGTATACTAAAAACGGGTGGCACTTGAATCCCAGGGGGACCAATATCCTGGCAGGAAGGTTGGCTAAGGCTACTGGGGAGAGTTTAAACTAGATAGGTTGGGGGGAGGGGATCAAAGTGACGTGACTGAGAGTGAGGAAGGTAGCTCGCAAACAGAGAAGGGTTATAGGCAGTGCAAGAGGGCAGGTGGACTGGGAACAGAGAAGGGGAGAGGTCAGACCATAGGATTGAGATGTGTCTACTCTAATGCCAGGAGTATAGTGAATAAACAACTAGCTAAAGGAGGAGAGGGCTTGGGAGATGTTCGTAGCGCTTCAGCAAACCGGGTCCAGATAAAGGCTGGCATAAAGACACTTTGCCTGAATGCACGAAGCATTCGAAACAAAGTAAATGAGTTGCTGGCACAAATCCATACAAATGAATATGATCTAGTGTCCATCACAGAAACGTGGTTGCAGGGTGACCAGGACTGGGAACTGAATATACAGGGTTATCAGGCATTTAGGAAGGATAGACAGGTAGAAGAAGGAGGTGGGGTAGCTTTGTTAATAAAGGATAATATCAGGACGGTAGTGAGAGACGACATAGGCTCTAAGGAGCAAAACGTGGAATCGTTGTGGGTGGAGATAAGGAATAGTAGGGGGAGAAAGACACTGGTAGGCGTGGTCTATAGGCCCCCAAATACTAACTTAGAGGTGGGGAGGGCTATAAACAAGCAAATAATGGATGCGTGCAAAAGTGGAACGGCAATAATCATGGGGGATTTTAACGTACATATTGATTGGTCGACTCAAATTGGACGTGGAGGGCTTGAGGAAGAGTTCTTGGAATGCTGTCGGGATTGTTTCATTGAACAGTATGTTACAGAACCTACGAGAGAGCGAGCTATCTTGGATCTGGTTCTGTGCAATGAGACAGGTAGGATTAAGGATCTTCTTGTGAAGGATCCTCTTGGGATGAGTGATCATAATATGGTGGAATTTCTGATACAGATGGAGGGTGAGAAAGTAGGGTCCCAAACCAGTGTCCTCTGCTTGAACAGAGGGGAGTACGATAGGATGAGGGTGGAATTGGCTAATGTAGACTGGGCGAGCAGACTGGTAGGTAGGACAGCTGAGGAACAGTGGAGGATTTTTAAGGAGATTTTTTTAAGTACTCGGCAAAAATATATTCCGGTGATAAAGAAGGACTGTAAGAAAAAGGATAACCGGATGTGGATAACGAAGGAAATAAAGGAGAGTATTAAAATAAAATCAGATGCGTACAGAGTGGCCAAAAATAGTGGAGAATTAGTGGATTGGGAAAGCTTTAAAGAAAAACAAAGAACGATTAAGAAAGGAAAGATAGATTATGAAACTAAACTAGCTCAAAATATAAAAAATGATAGTAAAAGTTTTTACAAGTATATAAAAAGGAATAGAGTGGCTAGAGTGAATGTTGGACCCTTGGAAGATGAGAGGGGGGATTTAATAGTGGAAAATGAGGAAATGGCTGAGACTTTAAATAAGTTTTTTGTGTCGGTCTTCACGGTGGAAGACACAAATAGTTTGCCGAATATTAGAGATCGAGAGTTGGTGGGAGGGGAGGTCCTTAATACAATTACTGTTACTAAGGAGGTGGTGCTTGGTAGACTAATAGGACTGAAGGTAGACAAGTCCCCGGGCCTGGATGGAATGCATCCCAGGGTACTGAAAGAAATGGCTGAGGTAATAGCAGATGTGTTAGTAGTAATTTATCAAAATTCGCTGGACTCTGGGGTAGTGCCGGCTGACTGGAAAACAGCCACTGTTACGCCGCTGTTTAAAAAAGGAAGTAGACAAAAGGCGGGTAACTACAGGCCGGTTAGCTTAACGTCCGTAGTTGGGAAGATGCTAGAGTCCATTATTAAAGAGGAAATAACAGAGCACCTGAATAAGAATGGTTCGATCAAGCAGACGCAGCATGGATTCATGAAGGGAAAGTCGTGTTTGACGAATCTACTGGACTTTTATGAAGATGTCACTAGTGCGGTTGACGGAGGGGAACCGGTGGATGTGGTGTTTTTAGATTTCCAGAAGGCGTTCGATAAGGTGCCTCACAAAAGGTTGCTGCAGAAGATTGGCGAACACGGAGTTAGGGGTAAGGTGTTGGCGTGGATTGGGGATTGGCTATCTAACAGGAAGCAGAGAGTTGGGATAAATGGGTGCTTTTCTGGTTGGCAGTTGGTGACCAGTGGCGTGCCGCAGGGATCGGTGCTGGGGCCTCAATTGTTTACCATTTACATAGATGATCTGGAGGAGGGGACTGAATGTGGGGTATTCAAGTTTGCTGATGACACGAAGGTGAGTGGGAAAGCGAATTGCGTGGAGGACGCGGAAAGTCTGCCGAGAGATTTGGATAGGCTGAGCGAGTGGGCGAGGATCTGGCAGATGGAATATAACGTTAGCAAATGTGAGGTTATCCACTTTGGAAGAAATAATAGTAAATTGGAATATTATTTAAATGGAGAAAAATTACATCGTGCGACTGTGCAGAGGGACCTGGGGGTCCTTGTGCACGAATCGCAAAAACTCAGTCTGCAGGTGCAGCAGGTGATCAAGAAGGCGAATGGAATGTTGGCCTTTATCGCGAGGGGGATAGAATATAAAAGCAGGGAGGTCTTGCTGCAACTGTACAAGGCACTGGTGAGGCCGCAACTGGAGTACTGTGTGCAGTTTTGGTCCCCTTATTTGCGAAAGGATATATTGGCCTTGGAGGGAGTGCAGAGAAGGTTCACCAGGTGGATACCGGAGATGAGGGGTGTAGCTTATGAGGAGAGATTGAACAGATTGGGTCTGTACTCGTTGTAGTTTAGAAGGATGAGGGGTGATCTTATAGAGACATATAAGATAATGAAGGGGCTGGATAGGGTAGAGGTGGAGAGATTCTTTCCACTTAGAAGGGAAACCAGAACTAGAGGGCACAGCCTCAAAATAAGGGGGGGCCGGTTCAGAACAGAGTTGAGGGTGAACTTCTTCTCTCAGAGGGTAGTGAATCTCTGGAATTCTCTGCCCATTGAAGTGGTGGAGGCTTCCTCGTTGAATATGTTTAAATCACGGGTAGATAGTTTTCTGATCGATAAGGGAATTAGGGGTTATGGGGAGCAGGCGGGTAAGTGGAACTGATTCGCGTCAGATCAGCCATGATCTTGTTGAATGGCGGGGCAGGCTCGAAGGGCCAGATGGCCTACTCCTGCTCCTATTTCTTATGTTCTTATGTTCTAATACTCCCGCGTCTCCTCTCACTATTCGGAAGAGTAGGAGAAAGAAGAGCTTTAAACAACTGACCATAAACTCTGATGATATCCCAAAGCAAAGTTGGTCATGAATATAATTCAAGAAAGGAGGAAGACAGAAAACAAGACACTATAGGCCAACTAGCCGAACATCTGTAATTGGGGAAATGCTATTATTAAGGAAATAGTCATGGAACTTTAAAAAAAAATCATAATACAATCAAGCAGCCAGCAGGGTTTAGTGAAGGGAAATCATGTTTGACAAATGTATAAGAGATGATTGTAATAAGTTGGATTGATAAAAGGGAATCAGTCAATGTAGAGCATTTGGATTTCCAAATTGATGAGGTGACATCTTATGTAACCTGATTATGACTATATTCAAGGCTAAGAGAGGATTTTGATCTTCGGGAGTCAATAGTTCTGGGAGGCAGATTAGCAAGTGGAGGTAAATCCACAATCAAATTAGCCAAGACCTTATTGACTGCTAGAGCCAGCTAGAGGGACCGAATGCTCTACTCCTGCTCCTAATTCTTATGTTAGGTTCTTATGTAAGAGATAAGTAGAGTAATGGCATTTACAACCAACCACAAGTGAAGTGAAAATGTTCTTAATGATTCTTGAGCCATATTCCTTGTACCACTTTGCTATACTATTGAGTTAGTGAAAGATTCTTGCGCTGTATCACAATGTAGTATTTATTCCACATCATAAATACATCTTTCATTTTCAAATCACTTCAAATCACCGCAACAGTAAAATTAAAGCATTCAACCAAGCTGCCCCATTAGTTTTTTGTGTAAATAGATTCCATGGTCAGGTACTTTTCTTTTTATTCATCCAAGTGATGTGGACTTCACTGGCTAGACCAGCACTTATTCCTCATCCCTAAGTGCCCTTGCAAAAGGTGATGCTGAAATGCCTACTTGAATTGCTGCAGTCTATGTGGTGTAGGTACACCCACAGTGCTGTTAGGGAGGGAGTTCCAGGGTTTTGTCCTAGTGCCAATGACGGAATGGCCATGTATATCCAAGTCAGGATGGTGAGTGGCTTGGAAGGGAATTTCCAGGTTGTGGTATACCCATGTATCTGCTGCCCTTGTCTTTCTAGATGGTAGTGGTCATGGGCTTTGAAGGTGCTGTATGAAGCGCCTTGGTGAGTTCCAAGTCAATACTCAGTGTTAAGAAGTTGGAATGAAATGAAAAGTAAAGAATTGGATAAAAAAGAAACTGATAGGGAATTAGTTACACTGAGGAATTATGAGATGCAGTTTAGTTTGGTAGCAGGGTGAAAGAGATGCTTTATTAAGAAATGTGGAGGCGAGCAGTCTGGGGACCCAGATCATCGTCATGCGCAATTACAAAGCAGGGCTCTCACACAAAAGAAAGCAGAAATCAGTCTGTTTCAGACCCCATAGGTTCTACTCTAAACTGGAAGAAAGATTCCCAAATGAAAGCTATAGGTTCTGTTTGGTAAATGTTACTGTTGCTGGATTTGACTCATTGGCCCTGATTTTACTGGCATGCCATCCCGGAATTGGGGCAGGTGAGGCTTACAGAATGGCGTTCTCCGTTGGCCTCGGGTGCAATCGTACGAGCCTCGGGCGGGCGTGCCGGTAATATTTTGGCAATAGTGTTAAAACCTGTGGGATGTTGTTTAAGGGAAGGTGTATCCTCTGAGTTAGGAAAGTAAATAGATTTGGATTGGGGTGTGGGGGGATAATCTAAGCATATTGCCTGGCTAACCATTATTGCAGTTAATTTTAAGTGTTGTTCCGTACTGTTATCTTTCTTATGTGTTTTAAAGTTTAATATTTGCATAATTTACAACAAGACAGATGTTGAAATCGGGGTTCATCGGTTTTCTCACATTTTCTGCAAATTGCAAAAGTAAAAAGTTAAATTTAAAGTTTATTTATTAGTCACAAGTAAAGCTTACATTAACACTGCAATGAAGTTGCTGTGAAAATCCCCTAGTTGCCACACTACAGTGCCTGTTCGGGTAAATGCACCTAAGCAGCACAACTCTGAGACTGTGGAAGAAACCAGAGGAAACCCATGCAGACACAGGGAGAGCGTGCAAATTACACAGACAGTGACCCAGTGACTGGGATTTGAACCCAGGTCCCTGGCGCTGTGAGGCAGCAGTGCTAACCACTGTGCCACCATGACGGTTAAGAATTGGTGTTCCAAGTTTCTCTTCAAGGATTTGAGATGCCATCACTTTGAAAATCAGCAGTGTTCATAACATTAGCCATATCAACTAGCAAGGTCTGAGGCTCAATAACCAGTCTGCACTGAGTTAACCAATCTTAGCTATGACGGCGGTAAGAGTGTTACAGTTAGCCTCAACATTTTGGGCTAGGGAGGGAAAAAAATTACATTCATAGCATTCCATCTCCTAAATGGTATTGAATGTTTGAGCATGTGTGGATTAAATTTGCTTGCAATGTCTTCCTAATTGAATAGATTGCTGCCACTTACTGAGTAGGACTCACCCAAGGGGAATAGCCACTTGGGTAAGATACCAGATACTTGTGGAGCCATTGCCCATCTTTCATCACCACCTTCCAGAGAGGAAAAAAGGAAGACAAATAAAGCAGACTGCAATAATAATTCATATCATTAATAAATAGGAACAGATGATGAGTACGAGACAAGCTTTAACTGACAGTTACAAGCCCGAACTTTGCTCTTGTGGTTGATGTATTCATCTGAGCCCACATGAGTTGGATTATTGCCTTGTATAGATAGAGGCCAGCAGTGTAACAAAACAGAAACTTCTGTGCGCCAGATTATGTGATCTAAAAACAGAGGGTAGCTCAATGGGTTAGAACATTGACCTTTTGCAATTGTGACCTGGGTTTGAATCTAGTCCAGGCTGATGGAATGAATCCATTCTCTCATCCTGTCCTGTCAGTCTGGAATCATCTCAACCAAATGGCTACTGGGTTTAAGCACCAAGGGCAAGGTGTCCCATTATTTGGAGCTCACTCACTATTGCCTGGCTTGGTGATTACTGCACAGGCTAATAATACTATCATTCAAACGTTGTCCAACCAGCCCAATATCCACTGGCAACATATTTGGGGCTGTTGCATGGGTTGGGGAGGCAAGGTGAGATGGGGCTATGGCTCCTGGAAATAGAACTGTCAGCACTTTTTATTGCATGACGTCATTCTAAAGCGTTTGGACAAAATGGAGTGAATTTTCAACAACCAGTCATTGTGTCCTGTCTAAATGAATGCAATTGGCAGGAGAAAGTCTCCTGGAGACCTTGAAGATGCAGGGAATGGGGTTAGAGTTTATTATGCCAGTGGAGGTCAGCATCAGCCAAGCGAAGAGGGTCAGATGGTGCCCTTTTGTGATGTAATTCCCTGGTGCTCTTAAATATTGTCATTGCTATTGTGCAAATTAGAAAGAGAGGGAGGTTTCATTTTGAGTAGAACTATTTTAAATAATCTTATCTCACCCCATTGGAAATGGGATCTAATGGAAGATGGCATTTTCCACACCGACATAATGGTTTCCTTTGGGAGATAGAAAATATTCCGAGCGACGTTCTTAATGAATTGATGGACATGTTGGAGTTAAATTCCTCTGCCAATGAGATGATCCCCAATTATTTCAATGGCACAGTAATTCTGTGTGACCTTTAAAGAATTATTGGACAGAATATTGTCCAATTAGTGTTGAAGGTAGGCTCTTAGCAGCTGAAATTTCACGAGAAATTCAAAAAGGCCATTTAAGCTAATTGGATAAAATATTGCATACCTTTGCTTTATGTCAGTTTTTGCTTGTTTTGCATTAACTTATCTTAAATTTATTATTTAAGAACAATCGCTTTAGTGTTGCTTCAAACCTCAACATTTTTTATCAAAGAATGATGCACATTTGAGACCAATTCGTGGAGTCTGAGTTACAGCTCCGAGCTGTTGGCTTGTCAGAATCAATTTTCATTTTGATGTGTAAGTGTCATTGGGGAGGCTGACACTTGTGCTTTTTATTGCATTAAAGACTTAAATCCCTGTTACATCATTCATTTAACAATCAGCAAAGAGATTCAAGCCTTAGGTCTTATTATGGTATGTCCAAGATCTGTTTTCTTTTCATGCGAGTGTCTATTGTACAGGCTGCCTGGCATCCGTTTGATCTAGGATTCCATTTAGCGTCTATTTAAACATCTGTGTCCCAATTAATGATATCAATAGCTACAGTCCAGCTGAAGAAAAGGTCAGTGTAGTAATGTTCTACACTAAATGATTTTTTTTCTGCACATTCAATAAGTTAGATTATTTAGTAATAGCTGCCTAGCGTTGCACCATTTCGTTTTCTTATACTGACAAGAATTATGACAGTATTCATCTTTTACAAGTGTGTGTCTCAACAACAGGAGAAGATTACATTTGTATTGTGCCATCTCGCTGTATATTCGGAACTTCAGACTCATTTCTACATCTTACAAAAACGGCCATCAAAAGGCTACAGAAAGATCATCATTTGAGGTTCAGTTGAGTCATTGCCTGTGTCAAGGAGGAACAAAAGGAAACTTCCAGACTCAATGCCTTTCCTGAAACTAATTCAAAACGATATAATCAATTTCATGGTTCCTTTCAAAGATGGAGACACACTCTGGGCCTGATTTTACTAAAACTTCGCGCCTGTTTTCGGGCGCGAAATCGCGGCAAAGTTGGGCGTCGGGCCTTTAACGCGATCTGCACCTGACTCAGAGCAGATCGCGGCTTTACCGACACCCGATTCGGGCACGGGTCTGGCCCGCGCCCGAGTCGGGCAGCCCGATGATTTAAATGCATTTGCATGCATTTAAATCGACTTAATGAACCGCGCGCCCAACTCTACCGCCAAATCCCACTTTACCGTCTTCTGGCCCGATCCGCGTCCGCGCTGTTACCCACCTGCAAAATAAAAGTCCGAAGTCGCCGCTGCAGCTTCCGAAGAGCGGTGTCAGAGACTGCAATGGCTCCCTGACCCAGGTCATCCTCTGGTCGGGGTGGGAGGGGGGGTGGGAGGAGGAGAGGGGGTGTGACGTCTCATCCCCTGGGGGGGGGGGGGGGGGGGGAGGTGGTGTGATGGTGTATCCCTTCACAGGCCCAGCTTGGTCCTCCTCCAATGTCTCCTCTTGGACTTGTACTGATCTTGTAGCCGGTTTTCATGCGGATCCACTGTGGAATCGGCCGGTTCTGCTTCATCTTCTTAGTGAGGAATTGCTTCATCCACTCCGGCAGGAGGGATCGGCCGCAGACCGGCAGCGGAACTCCCCGACCAGAGGATGATACGTCACACCCCCTCACCCTCCGCCCCCCCCCCCCCCCCCCCACCAGGGGATGAGACGTCACTCCCCCTCTCCTCCCACCACCCCCCCCCAGGGGATGAGACGTCACTCCCCCTCTCCTCCCCACCCCCCCCCAGGGGATGAGATGTCACTCCCCCTCTCCTCCCATTCCCCCCTCCCCCCCCCCCCCCCCCCAGAGGATGAGATGTCACACCCCTTCCCCCCCCCCCTCCAGGGGATGAGACGTCACATCCCCTCCCCTCCCACCTCCCCCGACCAGAGGATGATCTGGGTTCTGCACCCCTCCTCCTCCCACTCCCCCACCCCTCTCCCCGCCCCCCCCCAACCAGAGGATGATCGTCAGAGAGCCGCCCTCTCCATTTTCTGCTTTTTTTTTCACGCCCGGGCGCGCTCTGTCAGATTTTTTTCGAACTGCGCATGCGCAGTTCAGAGCTCCGATCGGTCCGCCAGCGCTAAGCCCCGCCCACAATGCGGATCGGACCGGAGCCGGCAAAACGCATATGGGCGCACTGGAAAGAGGATTCCAGGCACGGATCTATTTGATGCCCAGATTCGGCACTTAGACTCAAAATGGTACAATTCCCCCCCCTGTCTCAAGGTGTGCTGTATGCAGCACAGGATGTATAGTCAACCTAATTGCTGACCTTATTTGGAAAAGCACTTTGAACTTGTAAAGTCACATCCATGCTTTATGTTTGCTTTTAAAAAAGCAGCAGAAGCTATTGTACAGAGAGAGAGTTCAACCGAAATCCATTGCAATTCATCCAAGCAGCCAAGGTAACAAACAGGAATACCTTGAAAGTGGGAGAAGGACTCTCCCTACTCTGGGGGCAGCACAGTGGTTAGCACTGCTGCCTCACAGCTTCAGGGACCCGGGATCGATTCCTGGCTAGGGTCACTGTCTGTGTGGAGTTTGCACGTTCTCCCCGTGTCTGTGTGGATTTCATCCGGGTGCTCTGGTTTCCTCCCACAGTCCAAAGATGTGCAGGTTAGATTCATTGGCCATGCTAAATTCTCCCTCAGTGTACCCGAACAGGTGCTGGAGTGTGGCGACTGGGGGATTTTCACAATAACTTCATTGCAGTGTTCATGTAAGCCTACTTGTGACACAAATAAATAAACAAACCACTACAACTTTGGAGTTCACTTGACAACAAATCTCCTGGATATACAACTGCAACGAGCTTTACAGCTTACTAAGACCCCTCAACTTGCCAAGCCATTCAATTAAACAAAATATTAACTCATCTAAGAAACTACAAGCCTGCCATGAAAAGACAGACAATTATAAATTATGATTGTGTTGTTTAACCTTCATCTGTATCTGATCTTTGAGTGTGATAGTGTGTATGAAATGAGTGACTGGAGTAAATATATGATAATGAATGTCCTTCTTTATTTATGAAATTCACGCAAAGCTGTTGCTGGCACTACTTAATTGGGCTAATCTTTCTAAGGGTAAGAAAAATGCACCCCTTACATAAAACTCTATTGATCACTGGCAGTGAAAAGGAACACACAAATCACATAGGACTTTTAATGGTGTAAGGTGTCCAAGGGCTTCACAAAATGTAACTGATTAAATGAACCAACTAAAAAGATGTTAGGACAGATGGTTAAAAGCCTGGTCAAAGAGAAAGGATTTAAAGAAAGGAAGGATTTAATACTCACCCACCAATCTCTATTCTCAAGTATCCAGTGGAGTCAGACAATCACATAAAAACCTTACAGTGCAGAAGGAGGCCATTCGGCCCATTGAGTCTGCACCGATAACAATCCAACCTAAACCCTATCCCTGTAACCCCGCATATTTACCCCAGTGATACCTCTAACCTATGCATCCTGGAACGCTAAGGGACAATTTAGAACCCAAAGAGAGAAAATGCTGGAAAATCTCAGCAGGTCTGGCAGCATCTGTAAGGAGAGAAAAGAACTCATGTTTTGAGTCCAGATGACCTTTTGTCAGAGCTGGGACAATTTATCATGGCCCATGCACCTAACCCACACACCTTTGGACTGTGGGAGGAAAACAGAGCACCCGGAGGAAACCCACACAGACACGGGGGGAACATGCAAACTCCACACAGACAGTGACCCAAACTGGGAATTGAACCCGGGTCCCTGGAGCTGTGAGGCAACAGTGCTAACTACTGGGGTACAGGTCCCACACACACTGACTCTCACTGGGGTACGGGTCCCACACACACTGACTCTCACTGGGGTACAGGTCCCACACACACTGACTCTCACTGGGCTATGGGCTCCACACACACTGATTCTCATTGAGGTACGGGTTCCACACACACTGACTCTCACTGGGGTACGGGTTCCACACACACTGACTCTCACTGGGGTACGGGCTCCACACATGATGGGAGATCTGTAGCTTGCCTGACGAAGCCATGATGAAGTCCAAGTGATTGTGGGCTGGATAGTCACCCCTGATCGACATTATCAGAGCCCCTTCCTGTCTTCACCCAACGTCTCGCCGCCCACACACACCCTCACTGACATGCAAACACACACACACGCATGTGCGCACACACACAACACGCGCGCACACATACATAGACACACACACGTACACACACACACAACACAGACACATACGTATACACACTTGCATCTTTCAGGATGAAGTTCCTGATAACCATCAAGTATTCTGAGGATCCTAATGGGCACTTTAGCTGTGGGCAATTGGGCGTAACCATCTGTGAATTTAGCATCCTACTCCTGATTGGGAATCGCAACTGGATGAATTTCGAATCAATTGTGACTGTAAATGATAAACAGTGACACCAACACGAATAGCGGACTCACACACAACTTTAAAGACAAATGTTAAACATGCTCTGGAAGTAAAATAGAACTTAATTAAACTTTTTTCCTTTTGTAAAATTAGAAATACTGCGGGGGGGGAAGGAGGTTCCTCACGTCAAGAGACTTAACCCGGCTCCAGAGTTCAGCTTCAGGACTCAAGGACAACTTTACAGCAAATGTGAACTTTCTTGGGGTTAATCTTTACGGGTTGGAAAGTAAAGCAACTGGAAAAGTAACAGCGTGAACAACTGGAAGAGACATTTTACCTTCTCCACTTTATCCCTTCCTCAGGAGCCCTGTGTGATAGTGGAAACTGCCAGGGGAGCAAGCTGGAGCTGCAGCCCTCTGTAACGCCCTGTGTCGAACAGACAGAGAGCCAGACAGACAGCGCAGAGCCCCTGAGTGTGAGTGAGGGAGGCACGGCTGGCACCCTCCCAGGAGGGGCGGCTCCCCTCTCGACTATTGGTCCAGGCTGTTCTGACATCAGGCTGATGGGGCTGCACCAGATGTCAATCTGTGCTGGAAGTTTGGTCAGTTTCAAGAGTGCTGACTGCCCGCACTGTTCCAGCAGCTCCTGGAGACAGACTTTAACCCCACTGCAATTATCTTAACTATTTCAGAACCTCATGCCCCAGAGGGTGGGAAGATGGCCCCTTGAAGGAAAACAGCAAAGCGCTCAATTTTTATTAAAGTTAGATCAGATGGTTCCTCAGCACCTTAACCCTTTCCGCACTAAATCAGCAGTAACTGGGCGGTGCGGTGGCACAGTGGTTAGCACTGCTGCCTCACACCACCAGGGACCCAGGTTTGATCCCCGGCTTGGGTCACTGTCTGTGCAGAGTCTGCACATTCTCCCCGTGTCTGCGTGAGTTTCCTCCGGGTGCTCCGGTTTCCTCCCACAGTCCAAAGATGTGCGAGTTAGGTGGATTGGCCATTCCAAATGACCCCTTAGTGTCAGGGGGACTGGCTAGGGTAAATGCATGGGGTTATGGGAGTAGGGCCTGGGTGGGATTGTGGTCGGTACAGACTTGATGGGCCGAATGGTCACTATAGGATTCTATGAACTTTGCAGGAACGTTTTTTGAAACAGAGAGAACATTCCGTGGTAGCGCACGGTCACTAGAATGGATTGGCTAAGGGCCACAGAGCTGAGAGGACAACTGAATCTTGGCCAACGAGATCTGAGAAAGGTGGAGAAGGAAGAGGAGAGGCAGAATGTGGGGCAGAGCTGGCTGGTCCCCTCTGAGGGGGAAAGATACCAGGGATTGGTATCAGGATGGCAAATGACAAGGGAATGTATGGGTGATATTTAAAGTTTTAAAGTTTATTTATTAGTAGACATGAGTGTCACAAGTCGGCTTACATTAACACTGCAATGAAGTTACTGTGAAAATCCCCTGGTGGCCATACTCCGGCACCTATTCAGGTATGCTGAGGGAGAATTTAGCATGGACAATGCACCTAACCAGCACATCTTTCAGACTGTGGGAGGAAACTGGAGCACCCGGAGGAAACCCACGCAGACATTGGAAGAACGTGCAGACTCCACACAGACAGTGACCCAAGCCAGGAATTGAACTTGGGTCCCTGGCGCTGTGAGACAGCAGTGCTAATCGCTGTGCCACCATGCCATCCAGTCAAGGAGTCAGAGCTCAGTGGGTCAAACTGCCACCTTTGATGTGATGGAGGATATGGGCTCACACCCCACTCCATGAACTTTGAATTCTGGGCTGCCATTCCTGTACAGCCATGATGTGGAGATGCCGGCGTTGGACTGAGGTGTGAACAGAAAGACGTCTCACTGCACACAAGCACTCACCTGAGGAAGGAGCAGTGCTCCAAAAGCTCGTGATAACATATAAGACCATAAGACATAGGAGCAGAATTAGGCCACTCAGCCCATCGAGTCTGCTCCGCCATTCAATCATGATTGATTTTTTTCTCCTCCCCATTCTCCTGCCTTTTCCCCACAACCCCTGATACACTTATTAATCAAGAACCTATCTATCTCTGTCTTAAAGACACTCAATGACCTGGCCTCCACAGCCTTCTGCGGCAAAGAGTTCCACAGATTCACCACTCTCTGGCTGGAGAAATATAAACCTGTTGGACTTTGACCTGGTGTTGTGAGACTTCTTACTATTCCTGTACAGTGCTGAGGGAGTGCTACAGCAGCCACCATACGGGTTAAGCCTCAAATGAAGGCACTGACTGTTCTCTCAGTTTAAAAAAAATTCATTTATAGGATGTGGGTGACGCTGGCTTGGCCAGCATTTATTACCCATCCCCGACTGCCTTTGAGAAGATGGTGATGAGCCACCTCTTAATCCGCTGCAGTCCATGTGGTGTAGGTACACCTACAGTGCTGTTAGTGAAGGAGTTCCGTGACCCAGCAGCAGTGAAGAAATGGAGATATAGTTCCAAGCTCGGGTGGTGAGTGGCATGGAGGGGAACTTCTAGGTGGGAGTCTTCCCATACGTCTGCTGCTCTTGTCCTTCTAGATGGCAGAGGTTGTGGGTTTGGAAGGTGCTGTTGCAGGAGCCTTGGTGAGTTGCTGCAGTGCGTCTTGTAGGCAGTGCATATTGCTGCTGCTGTGCGTCAGTGGTGGAGAGAATGCATATTGAAGGTGGTGAATGTGGTACCAATCAAGCGGGGCTGCTTTATCCTGGGTGGTGTCGAGATTCTTGAGTGTTGTCGGAGCTGCACCCATCCAGGCAAGTGGAGAGTATTCCATCACACTCCTGACTTGTAGGTGGCGGACAGGCTTTGGGGAATCAGGAGGTGAGTTACTCACCGCAGGACTCCCAGCCTCTGACCTGCTCTTGTAAGCACAGTATTTATATAGCTGGTCCAGTTGAGTTTCTGGTCAGTTGTAACCCCCAGGATGTTGATAGGAGATTCGTTGTAGGACTCTTAGCCTCTGACCTGCTCTTGTAACCAGTTCAGTTTCCAATCACTAATAACCCAAGGATGTTACTAGTGGGGGATTTAGCAGTGGTAATGCCATTGAATGTCAAGGAGGGAGGGTTAGATTCTCTCTTCCAACACAAAAAATAGAAAATGCTGGAAGATCTCAGCAGCTCTGACAGTATCTGTGGAGAGAGAACAGAGCTGATATTTAAGTCTGGATGACCCTGTGTCGGTGCTGAAGACAACAGAAAATAGGATGAGATTTATACTGTAAGGTGAGGGGGGAGGGGTGAATTGACAAAGATATCATAAACCAAAAGACCAAGGGGATGTAAATGGTGGTGATCATGGTTAAGAAGGGTGCTGATAGCGGCTCATTGAGAGATCAGAATGTGGAAATGGCAGAACAAAGCTAAGCAGTGTGTCAAAGGACAACCTGAGATATGTAACAAATGGCCCTAGTGGGCTAGGGCGGGGGGGGGGGGGGGGGGGGGAAGAGAGAGAGAGAGAGAGAGAGGGGGGGGGATCAAGGTGGGGGACAAGGATGATTTTAAAAAGGTGGAAAAATGAAGCGATGAAAGAAATGAAAAATAAAAATAATTAAATAAATAGCTAAGATAAAATAAAATGAGAAGAAATGTGAATGGTGGCATGGTAGCACAGTGGTAGCACGGCTGCCTCACAACGCCAGTGGCCTGGGTTTGATTCCCGGCTTGGGTCACTGTCTGTGTAGAGTTTGCACATTCTCCCCGTGTCTGCATGGGTTTCCTCCGGGTGCTCCGGTTTCCTCCCACGGTATGAAAGATGTGCTGGTTAGGGTGCATTGACCCGAACAGGCGCCAAACTGTGGCGAATAGGGGAATTTCACAGTAATTTCATTGCAGTGTTAATATAAGCCTTAGATGTGACTAATAAATAAACTTTGTGTTAAAATGGAAGTGAAGGTGGAGGAGAGAGTTCACAGTCTGAAGTTGTTGAATTCTATGTTCAGTCCGGAAGGCTGTAAAGTGTTTAATTGGAAGATGAGATGCTGTTCCTCCAGTCTGAGTTGGGCTTCACTGGAACATTGCAACAGGCCAAGGACAGACATGTGAACATGAGAGCAGCATGGCGTGTTGAAATAGCAGGCGACAGGGTCCTGTACACGGAGGGACCAAAGGTGTTCAGCAAAACGGTCACCCAGTCTGCATTTGGTCTCTCCGATGTAGAGTAGACGGCATTGGGAGCAGCGAATGCAATAGACCAGGTTGAAAGAGGTGCACGGGAAGCGCTGCTTCATCTGAATGGAGTGTTTAGGACCCGGGAAGGTGAGCAGGGAGGTGGTGAAGGGGCAGGTGTTGCACCTTCTACGATTGCATGGGAAGGTGCCGTGGGCAGGGGCTGAGGTGTTGAGTATAATGGAGGATTGAACCAGGGTGTCCCGGAGGGAAAGGTCCCTGCGGAATGCTGACAGGGGGAGTGAAAGGAATAATTACTGTGGATGCTGGAATCTGAAACCAAAAGAGAAAAGGTTTTGACAAAGGGTTATCTGAGCTCGAAACGTCAGCTCTTCTCTCTCCTTACAGATGCTTCCAGACCTGCTGAGATTTTCCAGCATTTTCTCTTTTGGAGTGAAAAGACGGTGTGTTTGATGGTGGCATCATGCTGGAGTTGGCGGAAATGGTGGTGGATGATCCTCTGAACACGGAGACTGGTGAGGTGAGAAGTGCAGACAAGGGGGACCTATCCTGGTTCCGGGAGGGAGGGGAGGGGTGAGAGCAATGGCGTGGGAGATGGATCGGACACGGTTGAGAACCCTGTCAACCACAGTGGATGGAAAACCACGATTAAGGAAGAAGGAAGACATACCAGCACTGCCATTTTGGAAAGTGGCATCATCGGAACAGATGTGGCGGAGGCGAAGGAACTGACAGAATGGGATGGAGACCTTACAAGATGTGGGTTGGGAAGAGCTGTAGTTGAGGTAGCCGTGGGAGTCAGTGGGCTTGTAATAGATACTAGTGGACAGTTTATCACCATAAATGGAGACAGAGAGGTCAAGGAAGGGAAGTGTCAGAGATGGACCATGTGAAGGTGATAGAGGGGTGGAAATTGGAAACAAATTCTTCCAGGTCCAGACGAGAATATGAAGTGCCACCAAAACAGTCATTGATATACTGGTAAAAGAGTTGTGGGAGGGGGCCGGAGTAGGACTGGAACAAGAAATGTTCGACATACCCCATAAAGAGATAGGCATAACTAGGACCCATGTGGGTACCCATAGCCACACCTTTTATTTGGAGGAAGTGAGACAGTTTATGGGCGGCACAGTGGCAAAGTGGTTAGTACTGTTGCCTCAGAGCGCCAGGGACCTGGGTTCAAATCCTGGCTTGGGTCACTATCTGTGCGGAGTTTGTACATTCTCCCTGTGTCTGCGTGGGTTTCCTCCGGGTGCTCCGATTTCCTCCTTGAATCTTCAGGCTTTCTCCTGTTTGATTACCAAGGCTCCCACTAAGCCCTCTTGGATTAACAGGGCATCCCCTTGACTCATTGGTCAAATGTTTGGGTTGTTGAGAAATCCATGGCATCTGTTTGGGTTGCATCGGTCCTTTATTTTGTAGCATGCTGTGTCCGATCACATTTCACCTGTCACTTCACATGTACCTCATCCTTACCCTGAACGTTAGCTAACAGCAGCACTTTAGCTGCATGGAGCTTCTTCCCTCCACTCCTGACTCTCCCGAAACTCAGTAAGAAGTTTAACAACACCAGGTTAAAGTCCAACAGGTTTATTTGGTAGCAAAAGTCACACAAGCTTTCGGAACTCTTAGCCCCTTCTTCAGGTGAGTGGGAATTCTGTTCACAAACAGAGCTGAAACAGACACAGACTCAAATTACATGAATAATGGTTGGAATGCGAATACTTACAACTAATCAAGTCTTTAAGAAACGAAACAATGTGAGTGGAGAGAGCATCAAGACAGGCTAAAAAGATGTGTATTGTCTCCAGACAAGACAGCCAGTGAAACTCTGCAGGTCCACGCAACTGTGGGAGTTACAAATAGTGTGACATGAACCCAATATCCCGGTTGAGGCCGTCCTCGTGTGTGCGGAACTTGGCTATCAGTTTCTGCTCAGCGACTCAGCGCCGTCGTGTGTCGCGAAGGCCGCCTTGGAGAACGCTTACCCGAATATCAGAGGCCGAATGCCCGTGACCGCTGAAGTGCTCCCCAACAGGAAGAGAACAGTCTTGCCTGGTGATTGTCGAGCGGTGTTCATTCATCCGTTGTCACAGCGTCTGCATAGTTTCCCCAATGTACCATGCCTCGGGACATCCTTTCTTGCAGCGTATCAGGTAGACAACGTTGGCCGAATTGCAAGAGTATGTACCGTGTACCTGGTGGATGGTGTTCTCACGTGAGATGATGGCATCTGTGTCGATGATCCGGCACGTCTTGCAGAGGTTGCTGTGGCAGGGTTGTGTGGTGTCATGGTCACTGTTCTCCTGAAGGCTGGGTAGTTTGCTGCGGACAATGGTCTGTTTGAGGTTGTGCGGTTGTTTGAAGGCAAGAAGTGGGGGTGTGGGGATGGCCTTGGCGAGATGTTCGTCTTCATCAATGACATGTTGAAGGCTCCGGAGGAGATGCCGTAGCTTCTCCGCTCCGGGGAAGTACTGGACAACGAAGGGTACTCTGTCCACTGTGTCCCGTGTTTGTCTTCTGAGGAGGTCGGTGCGGTTTTTCGCTGTGGCGCGTTGGAACTGTTGATCAATGAGTCTAGCGCCATATCCTGTTCTTATGAGGGCATCTTTCAGCGTCTGGAGGTGTCTGTTGTGATCCTCCTCATCCGAGCAGATCCTGTGTATACGGAGGGCTTGTCCGTAGGGGATGGCTTCTTTAACGTGTTTAGGGTGGAAGCTGGAGAAGTGGAGCATCGTGAGGTTATCCGTGGGCTTGCGGTACAGTGAGGTGCTGAGGTGACCGTCCTTAATGGAGATGCGTGTGTCCAAGAATGCAACCGATTCCGGAGAGTAGTCTATGGTGAGTCTGATGGTGGGATGGAACTTGTTGATGTCATCATATAGTTGTTTCAGTGATTGTTCACCATGAGTCCAAAGGAAGAAAATGTCATCGATGTATCTAGTGTATAGCATCGGTTGAAGGTCCCGTGCGGTGAAGAAGTCTTGTTCGAACCTGTGCATGAAGATGTTGGCATATTGAGGTGCGAATTTGGTCCCCATGGCTGTTCCGTGTGTCTGGATGAAGAACTGGTTCTCCCGAAACTGACAGACTCCCACCACCATCTGGGTGAAAAAAAAAATCCTCAACTCTCCTCGAAATACCCTGCCCCTCACCTTAAAATAATGCCCCCTTGTTATTAACCCTTCAACAAAGGGGAACAGCTGCTCCCTATCCAAGCTGTCCATAGCCCTTATAATCTTTTATGCACAGTAAGAAGTCTCACAACACCAGGTTAAAGCCCAACAGGTTTATTTGGTAGCACAAGCTTTGGGAGCGCCGCTCCTTCAGAAGCTCGTGCTACCAAATAAACCTGTTGGACTTTAATCTGGTGTTGTGAGACTTCTTACTGTGCCCACCCGAGTCCAACACCAGTATCTCCACATCAATCTTTTATACGCTTCAATCGGGTCTCCCTCAGCCTTCTCTGCTCTAAGGGAAACAACCCCAGCCTGAGCAACCTCTCTTTATAGCTTGAATGCTCCATCCCACGCAACATCCTGGTAAATCTCCTCTGCATCCTCTCCAGTGCAATCACATCCATCCTATAGTGAAGTGACTTTTGCACACATTACCCCAGTTGCGGCCTAAGCAAAATTTTGTACAGCTCCAACATAATCTCCCTGTTCTTATACTCTATGCCACGACTGGTAAAGGCAACAGTCCCATATGCCTTAATTACCCTATTAACACACAGTGGCACAGTGGCTAGCACTGCTGCCTCATAGTGCCAGGGACCTTGGTTCGATTCCAGCCTTGGGTGACTGTGTGGAGTTTGCACGTTCTCCCCGTGTCTGCGTGGGTTTCCTCCGGGTGCTCCAGTTTCCTCCCACAGTCCAAAGATGTGTAGGTTATGTGGAGTGGCCATGATAAATTGCCATTTAGTGTCCCAAGATGTGTAAGTAGGGGGATTAGTGGGGTGAATACGTTAGGTTACAGAGATAGGGCCTAGGCGGGATGTTCTTTTGGAGCGTTGGTGCAGACTCGAAGGGTCAAATTACCTCCTTCTGAACTTTAGGAATTCTGTGAACCTGCCCTGTTACCTTCAGGGATCTGTGGACAAGCACCGCAGGATTCCTCTGCTCCTTTGAGTTTCCTAGTGTCCTGCCATTCATTGAGTATCCCCTTGTCTTATTACTTCTTCCAAAGTGAAACACCTCACATTTTTCAAGGTTAAATTCCATCTGTCACTGCTCTGCCCATCTGACCAAGTCCATATCTTCCTGCAACCCAAGACCTTCTTCCTCACTATTAACCACCCTGCCAATCTTCGTGTCATCCGCAAACTTCCCCACCCTCGGACATTCTCATCTATATTGTTTGTACATATCATGAACAATAAGGGACCAGGCGCTGATCCCAGTGGTACGTCACTGAACACCAGCCTCCAGTCACACAACAACCTTCTATCCCCACCCTCTGTCTCCCACCACTAAACCAGTTTTGGATCCAACTTGCCAAGTTATCCCGGATCCCATCTGCTATCAAAACACTCTCAGGGGGTTCCATCCTTGTTACTTGGCAGAAACTAATGTAACAAGCATTGGAACGTCTTGTATCTTAAATGTTATAATCTCCATAGACTGCTGATTGACACCCAGGGAGACAAAGCACAGTGGACTTTATGAAACCTGGCACTTGTGAACATGGCTCTACTTTGAACAAGAGCGGAGATGTTCCCCTTGTGTCCTGACCAATATTTATCCCATAGTTAACATTGCTGAAATGAGGTTACCTGGTTATTATCATATTGTTGCTTGTGGGAGATTAATGACATATGAAATAGGAGGAAGAATAAACCATACGACCTCGCAAAACCTGCTCCGCCATTCAATACTATCACAGTAGATCTCTTGTCCCCTGAGCTCCAGCAAAATGAGGGGAGATTGTCATCGACTTCAGGAAGCGTAAAGGAGAACTTGCTCCTCTCTACATCAATGGGGACGAAGTAGAAAGGGTCGACAGCTTCAAGTTTCTAGGTGTCCGGATCACCAACAACCTGTCCTGGTCCCTCCATGTGGATGCTACAGTTAAGAAAGCTCACCAATGCCTCTACTTTCTCAGACGACTAAGGAAATTTGGCATGTCCGCTACAACTCTTACGAACTTTTACAGATGCACCATAGAAAGCATCCTTTCCGGATGTATCACAGCTTGGTATGGCTCCTGCACTGTCCAAGACCGCAAGAAACTACAGAAGGTTGAGAACAAAGCCCAATCCATCACACAACCAGCCTCCCATCCATTGACTCTGTCTACACTTCCCACTGCCTCGGCAAAGCAGCCAGCAGAATCAAGGAGCCCACACACCCCGGACATTCTCTCTTCCACCTTTTTCTGTTGGGAAAAAAAAGTCTGAGGTCACGTACCAACCGACTCAAAAGCAGCTTCTTCCGTGCTGCCATCAGACTTTTGAATGGACGTACCTGGCATTAAGTTGATCTTTCTCTACATCTTGGCTATAACTAACACTACATTCTGCACACTCTCCCTTCCTTCTCTATGAACGGTATGCTTTGTCTGTATTGTGCGCAAGAAACAATACTTTTCACTGCATACTAATACATGTGACAATAATAAATCAAATCTTGACTCCCACTTCCCCGCTCCCCATATCCCTCGATTCCCGAGAGATCAAAAATCTGTCTTAAATATGTTCAATGATGGATCATCAACAACCCTCTGCAGAAGAGAATTCTAACTATTTACAACCCTGAAGTAGACATTTCTCATCGGATGATGATCGACCCCTTATCCTGAGACTTGTGTACCCTTATTCTAGATTCCCCAATCAAGGGGGAACAACCTCGTGTGTCGACCCTATCAAGCCCCTTCAAAATTCTGTATGTTTCAATGAGATTACCTCCCATTCTTCTAAACTCCCAGAGAATACACGCCCAAATTACTCAGCCTCTCAACACAAGACAAACCTCTCATCGCAGGGACCAGCCTAACGAACCTTCACTGCACTGCTGCCAACGCAAGTACATCCTTCCTTAGATATGGAGATCAAAACTGTGCAGAGTATTGCAATGTGGCCCATCCAAAACCAATTGTGTTGGCTACCATGATTCCTCCATTACAGCTGTGAGTACACTTCAGAAGTAGTTCATTGGCTGTAAAGTGTTTTGGGATGCCTTGTGGTCATGAATGAACATGGGAGTAGCAGTAGGCCATTCAGCCCATTGAGCCTGCTCCACCCGATCATCCAATTCAATGCCTTTTTTTCCCCCCACACTATCCATATATCCCTTTATGTCATTGGTATTGAGAAATCTGTCAATCTCCGCTTTAAACATACTGCGACACAGGGTGGCACAGTGGTTAGCACTGCTGCCTCACAATGCTAGGGAGCTGGGTTCGATTCCCAGCTTGGGTCACTGTCTGTGCGGAGTTTGCACATTCTCCCCGTGTCTGTGTGGGTTTTCTCCGGGTGCTCCGGTTTCCTCCCACACTCCGAAAGACGTGCTGGTTAGGTGCATTGGCCGTGCTAAATTCTCCCTCAGTGTACCCGAACAGGTGCCGGAGTGTGGCGACTAGGAGATTTTCACAGTAACTTCATTGCATTGTTAATGTAAGCTTACTTGTGACACTAATAAATAAACTTTTAACTTTTCAATAACTGAGCTTCTATCACCCTCTGGGGTAAAGAATTCCAAAGATTCATAACCCCCCCCACCACCCAGTAAAAAAAAATCTCTTAATCTTGGTCCCAAGTATAGAATCCCTACAGTGCAGAAGGAGGCCATTCAGCCCATCGTATCTGCACTGACAACAATCCCACCCAGGCCCTATTCCTACAAATCCACATATTTACCCTGCTAATCCCCCGACACTAAGGTCAATTTACCAATCAACTTAACCCACATATCTTCGGACTGTGGGAGGAAACATGAGCACCTGGGGGAAATCCACGCAGACACATGGGAGAACGTGCAAACTCTGCACACAATGACCAGATTTGAACCCGGGTCGCTGGCGCTGTGAGGCAGCAGTGCCAACCACTGTGCCACCGTGCCGCCCTAAAGCTCCCCCTTATTTTGAAATTCTAGTTCTAGGCTCCCCAACCCAGGGAAACGTATGCCCTGCATCTACCCAGTGTCTATCCTTTTAAACATTTTGTTGGTTTCAATGAGATCACCTCTCATCCTTCCAAACTCTAGAAATAAAAGACTGGTTTCCCCAATCTCTGTTCATAAGACAGTTTCGGTGACAAGCCCAGGAACAAGTCTGGTCATCCTTTGCTGCACCCGTTTTGTGCTAATAATATCCTTTCTCTAAGGTAAGGAGATCAACTGCACTCAGTACGCTGGGTGCGGTCTAACCAAGGTTCTACACAGTTGAAGCAAGACTTTGCTACTCAAATCCTCTTGTAATAAAGGCCAAGGCTCCATTAGTCTTCCTGACTGCTTACTGCTTGCGTGCTCGTCTTCAGCAAGTTAGCTGAAGAATGGAGGCTGGAAAAAAAGACATTAGAGAAATGGAGTCTGATGAAGAAGAGCCCAGATTGGAGTTTCAGAGTGTAGGGGTTGATGCAAAGGCTGCAGATGAAGGAGCCTCTGTAGTGAATTTATAGCATGTCAGTTTTAGAACTCAGTTCTGGATTAAACAGGACACTAGGTCTCTGTGCATGTGGTGAACCATCGTTGGTTACCACTGTGGGGTTATTCCTATGTTACTGTTGGGTTAGGGTGTTGCCACTGTGGGGGTTGTATAATGTTGTTGGGTTAGGGTGTTTACCTGTGGTAGATGTTGTTATGGCACATCCCGGTCGGGCCCCGCCTCCTGGGGAGAGGTATAAGACCCTCTGCTCAGGCGGGACCCCTCCAGTCTGAATTGGTGTACTCGTGTTAGTTAGTTCCATTGTTTGCTAATAAAAGCCTTCAATAGCTGAAGCCTTGTACCTCGTGCTTGATTGTCGCGCATCAATTTTATTAGCAAACATAAAACTCTCGACAGTAAAGGGAGTATGGAACAAATACTAAAACCAGAGCGTCTGACGCTGGACCCACGTGCGGTCGGTGCCGCTAACACCTTCGACCACTGGTGGAAGTGTTTCGAAGACTACCTGGCAGCCTCTGCAGCTGTTACTACAGACGACGACAAACTCCAGGTCCTCCACGCGAGGGTAAGCGACACGGTCTATCTTGCGATTCGTGCGGCCACCACTTACCCGAGGGCCATCGAGCTCTTGAAGAAACGATACACGAGACCACCCAACGAGATCCACGCTCGTTACCTCCTCGCTACACGACGTCGGCAGTCGGGCGAAACCATGGAGGACTACGCCAATGAGCTCTTGCAGCTTGCCAGGGGCTGCGACTGCAAAGATGTGTCGGCAGAGCAATATATGTACGACCTCGCCCGAGATGCGTTCGTAGCAGGGGTAGGGTCCTCGTACATCCGGCTTAAGCTATTAGAGAAAGGGAACCTCAACTTGACCCAAGCGATGGAGATGGCTGAGATGCTGGAGGCAGCGTCGAAAAGCTTGGCTCTGTACCCCGAAGACCACGTGGAGACAACGTGGCAGGAGCAAGCACAAATCCCTCCTCGCCCCACGGGCTCGCGCTCCCATATCGATCCGACGACGGCGGCAGCTCCAGGCGGCCAGCGATGCTATTTTTGCGGCGGAGCCAAGCATCCACGGCAACAGTGTCCTGCAAAAACGGCGATCTGCAGTCAGTGTGGTAAAAAGGGGCACTATGCTAAAGTTTGCAGGTCGAAGCCCAAAAACGGCAGTGCAGCCTGTGACCCTCCAGAGCGGAGACAATCTCCTTCGGCGTCGCAGTACCCACGAGGTCCGACCACGTGCGAACCCAGGACGACGCCATTGTGGCTGACGGAGGAGGAGGAAGACCACCAGGAGTCGCTACGCTTGGCGCCCTCACCCACGTGCGATTCATGGGGGCGGCCATCATGGTCAACGACGACTAGGAGCGACCAGCAGGGGTCCTCAGTATCAACCTCGGCTGCATGCAGTGACGCCCAGGGGCCAACGGTGGCGTCGATCTCTCTGGACCAGACAAAGCATCACAGGCTTGACAGTTCCATGATGAACATCAAGGTAAATGGTCGTACTGTGTATTGTCTGTTTGACAGTGGGAGCACTGAGAGTTTTATTCACCCTGACACTGCAAAAAGGTGTGGACTCCGGGTTCTACCTGCCAAACAGACAATTTCCATGGCATCACGGTCCCGGTCTGTACCGATCCAAGGACGTTGTATGGTAACCCTAGAGGTGCAGGGCACAATGTACGAGCGATACAGGCTCCTTGTGTTACCACACCTTTGTGCGCCAATTCTCCTCGGACTAAACTTTATGGTGCACATGAAGAGTGTGATCCTACAGTACGGTGGGCCACTCCCTTCACTGGCAGTAGGGAATCAGCCGCAGCCTCCAAATTGCCCAAAGCGCCCCGCATGCAATCTCTCCACACTAAAAATCACCACACCTTCTTTATTTAAGAATCTGGTACCAGGCTGCAAGCCCATCGCTACTAAGAGTAGGCGTTACAGCGCTGAAGACCGGATCTTTATCAGATCTGAGGTTCAGCGGCTCCTCAAAGAAGGGATCATACAGGCCAGTGCTTGTCCGTGGAGAGCGCAGGTCGTGGTGGTTAAAAGCGGGAACAAACCTCGGATGGTCATCGACTACAGTCAGACCATTAACCGTTATACGCAGCTGGATGCGTATCCTCTCCCGTGCATATCTGATATGGTCAATCAGATTGCGCAGTACCGGGTGTTCTCTACCATAGACCTTAAGTCCTCCTACCATCAACTCCCCATCCGCCCAGAGGACCGACAATACACGGCTTTTGAGGCGGATGGTCGTCTATACCAGTTTCTTAGGGTTCCATTTGGTGGAAAACGGGGTCATCGGCCCTGATCCAGACCGTATGCGCCCCCTTACTGAACTTCCCTTGCCCGCTAGCACAAAAGCACTGAGGAGATGGCTCGGCTTCTTTTCGTATTATGCGCAGTGGGTCCCCAACTACGCGGACAAAGCCCGTCCGCTCATCAAGTCCACGACCTTCCCACTCACGCCGGAGACCCAATTGGCCTTCAAGGCTTTGAAAAGCGACATTGCAAAAGCCACGATGCACGCGGTGGATGAATCCATCCCTTTTCAGGTGAAAAGTGATGCATCTGATTTCGCCCTGGCCGCCACACTAAACCAGGCAGGCAGGCCCGTCACATTTTTTTCCCGCACCCTTCAAGGCCCCGAAATTCGGCACTCAGCGGTGGAGGAGGCGGCTCAGGCCATTGTGGAGGCCATCAGACACTGGCGCCATTACCTGGCGGGGAAGCGGTTCACCCTGATCACGGATCAACGATCCGTGGCGTTTATGTTCAGTAACACGCAGAGGGGCAAGATCAAGAATGATAAGATCTTGCGGTGGAGAATTGAGCTCTCCACCTATAATTACGATATTATGTATCGTCCAGGGAAGCTCAATGAGCCCTCGGATGCCCTCTCGCGCGGAACATGCGCCATCATACAGGAGGACCGCTTGAAGGCCCTCCACAATGACCTGTGCCATCCTGGAGTCACCCGACTCTACCACTTCGTAAAAGCCCGCAACCTGCCCTACTCGGTGGAGGATGTCAGGTCAGTAACAAGAAGCTGTCGGATTTGCGCGGAATGCAAACCGCACTTTTATCGACCGGACCGGGCACAATTGGTCAAGGCCACTCGC
The DNA here is from genome assembly GCF_964213995.1 of Mustelus asterias. Lineage (NCBI taxonomy): Eukaryota > Metazoa > Chordata > Chondrichthyes > Carcharhiniformes > Triakidae > Mustelus > Mustelus asterias. The sequence continues at coordinate 46,513,498 of NC_135824.1, read as the reverse complement.
CCCTTCGAGAGGCTGAGTGTGGATTTTAAGGGCCCCCTTCCCTCAACGGACCGGAATGTCTATTTTCTCAATATAATAGATGAATACTCCCGGTTCCCGTTTGTTGTCCCCTGTGCGGACACGTCGACTGCCACAGTGATTAAGGCATTCAGTGATCTTTTTACTCTGTTCGGGTACCCCTGCTACATACATAGCGACAGGGGCTCGTCGTTCATGAGTAACGACTTGAGGCAATTCCTGCTCTCATACGGGATTGCCTCTAGTAGAACCACGAGCTACAACCCTAGGGGTAACGGACAGGTGGAGAGGGAGAATGCTACAGTCTGGAAGGCTGTCCTACTGGCGCTGAAATCCAGGGGCCTTACAGTCTCCCGTTGGCAGGAGGTCCTTCCAAATGCGCTTCATTCCATTCGCTCCCTCCTGTGTACGGCAACCAATGCTACTCCCCACGAGAGGATGTTCTCATTCCCTCGGAAGTCGTCCTCGGGGATCTCCTTACCAGCCTGGTTGACATACCCAGGACCCGTCCTTCTGCGGCGACATGTGAGGGCCCGCAAGTCCGACCCCTTGGTCGAACCGGTCCAACTCCTCCACGCCAACCCTCAGTATGCCTATGTGGCATATCCTGACGGGCGAGAGGACACAGTCTCGATTCGAGACCTGGCGCCCGCAGGGGACGTAGCAACTCCTGTCGCTCCCATACCCCCTGTCACGAATCCCCTATCACTTATTTCTTCCCCAGATGTGGCGCGGTCAGCACCGGGACCAGTGCATAACAGTTATACTCCCATGTACAGCTTGCCTGAGACTCGGAGATCGGCGCCACCACAGAAGGTTCCAGGATCCCCTGCACCATCGCCTCACCAGGGTCAACCGGCCCGGGAGTCCTCGAGGGGACAGCCGGACGCTGTTTTGGAGAGAACGCCACCGCAAGCACCTGCTCCGGTGTCGCAACCGGTGTTGAGGAGATCACAGCGACGGTGCAGTCCTCCAGACCGTCTGGACTTGTGAATTTTGTATATATGTGACCTGTTTTCGCACCCCGCCGGCCTTTGTTTTTAAAGGAGGGGTGAATGTGGTGAACCATCGTTGGTTACCACTGTGGGGTTATTCCTATGTTACTGTTGGGTTAGGGTGTTGCCACTGTGGGGGTTGTATAATGTTGTTGGGTTAGGGTGTTTACCTGTGGTAGATGTTGTTATGGCACATCCCGGTCGGGCCCCGCCTCCTGGGGAGAGGTATAAGACCCTCTGCTCAGGCGGGACCCCTCCAGTCTGAATTGGTGTACTCGTGTTAGTTAGTTCCATTGTTTGCTAATAAAAGCCTTCAATAGCTGAAGCCTTGTACCTCGTGCTTGATTGTCGCGCATCAGTGCAGTCTGGGACCATCAGCCTTTTATATATGCTCTGAGTCTTCCTCCATTGAAGGTGCTGGGCACACTGGTGTTAAATGTCCAACCTGGGCAGGGGGAGAAAAATTTTCAGCTTCCTCCACTCCCCAGAAACCAATATTGTTGTGCACGCTACAGTCACCTGTGACCTTCAGGGCTCCGTGTGCTCACCAAGGCCTGAGCTCCCTTATTGGTGAGACACACTGTACCTTGCTGGAGATCAATTCCCTTCCCTCCCATTCTGTGTCCCACTGAGATCAAGGTAGGGGGATCTCTCATCCACAGGTGTCTCCACTCTTGAATCCCAGCAACAGCAGAATAGCCTAGTTTGGGACATCTTAGAAGATGAGATCTTAGAAGCCCTATGGCACAGAAAGAGGCCATTCGGCCCATCAAGTCTGCACCGACCACAATCCCACCCAGGTCCTACCTGCATATCCACCCACTAATCCCTCTAACCTACGCACCCCAGGACACTAAGGGCAATTTTAGCATGGCCAATCAACCTAACCCGCACATCTTTGAACTGTGGGAGGAAACCGGAGCACCCGGAGGAAACCCACGCAGACACTGGGAGAATGTGCAAACTCCACACAGACAGTGACCCAAGCCGGGAATCGAACCCAGGTCCCTGGAGCTGTGAAGCAGCAGTGCTAACCACTGTGCTACCATGCCGCCCATAGTAGAGGACAGGTAGAGGAACGGTACCCTAAAAAGTTCACTGCGAGCTCCAAAACAAGGACAGGATTACCATATCCCAAATGCATTTAATCCTTTGAGGAGAGTCCCAGCAGTGTTAAGTCTGCCGTAACAGAGGAGCAAATTCAGAGCCAATGTTACTATGCACGATGTTTGGGCATTAAATTCCCACTTACAATGATTCTAGTCACAATTTTCCTACCTCCTTATTTATCATACTCCTGCGTTCCTAGTTCTGATGTCCCAATTCATGATATTCATGTGTTCACATTCACAACATCCCTGCATTTCTAGTTACGATATCCCCTGCATCCCTAGTTACGATGATCCTATTTACAATGCTTTTGTGTTCTTAGTCACAAAACTCTGGCATTTGTATTTAAGATGTTCCTAATCACAGTGTTTGTTAAGTTCTTATTTACGATACTCCTACATTCCTATTTATAATGTTCCTATTCATGATGATCGCATGTTCTTATTTATGATACTCCTACCTTCCTACTTGCAATATTCCTGTGTTCTTACATTCAATATATACGCATTTACACCATCTTTCCATTCCTATTGGAGCAGCACAGTGGTTAGAGCTGCTGCCTCACAGCGCCAGGGACCCGGTTTCGATTCCCGGCTTGGGGTCACTGTCTGTGCAGAGTTTGCACATCTCGCCGTGTCTGCACGGGCTTCCTCCGGGTGCTCCAGTTTCCTCCCACAGTCCGAAAGACATGCTGGTTAGGTGGATTGAATCATAGAATCCCTACAGTGCAGAAGGAGGCTATTCCGCCCATCGAGTCTGCACCGACCACAATCCCACCCAGGTCCTATTCCCGTAACCCTACATATTTACCCTGCCAATCCCCCTGACACTAGGGTCAATTTAGCATGGCCAATCAACCTAACCTGCACATCTTTGGAGTGTGGGAGGAAACCAGAGCACCCAGAGAAAACCCATGCTGACACAGGGAAAATGTGCAAACTCCACACAGACACTGACCCGAGGCCGGAATTGAACCCAGGTCTCTGACGCTGTGAGGCAGCAGTGCTAACCACTGTGCCAGCGTGCCGCCCATTGGCTATGCTAAATTCTCCCTCAGTGTACCCGAACAGGCGCCGGAGTGAGGCGACTAGGGGATTTTCACAGTAACTGCATTGCGGTGTTAATGCAAGCCTACTTGGGACACTAACAAATAAACTTAAACAATTATTCCACGTCCTATGTGTGCCTGGATTCATTTCTATTAACGATGCTGCTACGGTGGTGAAACACAGCCGCGTGGTTAACCCTGAGAGTGGTGCTGAGGTCTGCTACATTCTGCAATAAAAGGAGAATTGACCTTTGAATGAGAATGCGTCGAGAGTGAATTTTCAGCATTTTTTGGACAGAGAGAGAGAGAGCAGTGTTTCGAACTGAAGGTCTCGCTGGTGTTATAAGCCTACGGGGCCAGCCAAAGTGGGTTTTTGTTTAATTCTGCCTGGTCATTGTTGAGGAACTGCTAGCTGCATGCCATAAATATTTAGATGAATTTCATTACCAGAAAATTCCTGAGAAAGAGGAGTTTACAACTTTCTCCATCTTGGGTTTTTCTCTATCAGAAAAATGCGACATGATTGATTTGTTAAGTCGCTGAATATGACAGAAGAAACTCTGGATCGAGACGTGTCTCAGCCATGGTGCAGATGTTTGTTTCCGAGACGTTTATTAAAGAGCAGGTCAAATTTTAAACAACTTCCCTCTTCTAATTTGCCAACTCACGTGTCTCCCCACCCCCTCGCATCGAGTCCACAGATGTGTCGGTTACGTGGATTTAGCCGTGGTAAATGTATGGAGGTGACGGGGCTAGGAGATCAGTGAGTGGGCCTGGGAAAGATGTTCTTTTGGAGAGTCGGTGCAGGCTCAATGGGCTGAATGGCCTCCTTCTGTCTGGAGGGAGCCTTATATTCTCCCTGTGTCTGCGTGGGTTTCCTCCAGGTGCCCCGGTTTCTTCCCACAGCCTGAAAGACGTGCTGGTTAGGTGCATTGGCTATGCTAAATTCTCCCTCAGTGTACCCGAACAGGCACCAGAGTATGGCAACTAGGGGATTTTCACAGTAACTTCATTGCAGTGTTAACGTAAGCCTACTTGTGACTAATAAATAAATTTAACTTCTCCAATTCCATTTACCACTTTTCTGCCCACCAGACTAGTCAATTGATATTTTCCTGCAGTCAATGGCTTTCTTATTCATTAATCATCACATGGCCAATTTTTGTATCATCATGCCTCTTACATTTCAATCTCAATCACTGACGTATACCACAAAATGGGCCCGTGCCAGGCCTTGCAGAACGCCACTGAAAACAGTCTTCCTGTCAAAAGAAAAAAAAACACCCACCAACCAACACTCCGATACTTGTCATTGAGCCAATTTTGCATCTAATTGTCCCTTGGATCTCAAGGGCTTTTATTCTTCTGATAAACTGGTCACGTGGGACCTTGTCAAAAGTCTTGCTAAAATCCACATAGACTATATCAAACACGTAACACTCATGGATCTTACTTCCTCAAAAAGATTCAATCAAGTTAGTCAGACAATGCAAATTCCCTTAAAAACAAAATTATGCTGACTTCCCTTGATTAGTCTGTGCCCTTCCCAATGACTACACTGGTCTTCGCTCTGTATGAGCAACCTGCCTGGTTTGTTACAGGTCCCGTCTCTCCCAAGAACCAGTTCCAGTGGCCCAGGAATCTAAAGCCCTCCCTCCTGCGCTCGCTCACCTGCTACACATTCATAGAAGCATAAAATCTTTACAGCGCAGCAGGAGGCCATTCGGCCCATCAAGCGTGCCCTGATTCTCCGAACGAGCATCTTATCCCGGCCAGCCAACTCTAACTCCAACCCCCACCATCCCCGCGCATTTACCTTGGCCAATCCACCTAACCTACACATCTTTGGACTGTGGGAGGGAACCCACGCAGACATGGGGAGGACGGATAAACTCCCCACAGATAGTCACTCAACGCCGGAATCGAACCCGGGTCCCTTGCGCTCTGAGGCAGCAGTGCTAACCGCTGTGCTGCATCTACACTACCTTGCCATTTTTCCACTGCATAGCACCAGAACTAATCGGAGATGACCCTCCTTGAGGCCCTGCTTATTCAATTCTTTCCTAGTCCCTTGACGGGCTTTGGTGAACTTTCTCCTCTTTGTTGATGTCATTGGCACCAAAATGGACCACATCCTGTGACTGGTCACCCTTCCTCCTCAGAATAAATCACATCTTATTATGCCGCTCAGCGAGATGAATGGGCACAGGCTGGGTCTCTTTTCTCTTTAAGAGGAAAGGCTGAGGGCTGACCAAATGGAGGTCCTTAAACTGATGAAAGGTTTAGATGGAGAGAACGCCCACTGAGAAATCCAACAAGGAATTCAGAATAAACTTCTTTACTCAGAGAATGATGAGAACGTGGAACTTGCTCACATGGGGAGTGGTGAATAATAGAGGGAAAACTAGATACACACACAAGGGAGAAGGGAATAGAGGGTTAAGTTGCTAACGGAAGAAAGATAGGTGAAGATTTGAGTGGAGTATAAAATGCTGGCATGGGCTGGTTGGGCCGAATGGCCTGTTTCAGTGCCATTTATTCCATGCAAAGCCTAGATCACTCCGAGAATCAATCCTGTGGTTAGCACTGCTGCCTCAGCGCCAGGGACCTGTGTTTGATTCCCGGCTTGGGTCACTGTCTGTGTGGAGTTTGCACGTTCTCTCTGTGTCTGCAAGGGTTTCCTCGGGGTGCTCCCACAGTCCGAAAGACGGGCTGGTTAGGTGCATTGACCATGGTAAATTCTTCCTCAGTGTACCCGAACAAGCACCAGCATGTGGCGACTGTGGGATTTTCGCTGTAACTTCATTGCAGTGTAAATGTAAGCCTACCGGTGACACTGATAAAGAAAACTTTAACCACTTTCCAAACATAAGGATACAGTACATGAGCAGTATGATAAGAGACAAATGCGTATTAGGATATCAAGGTTGGGTAGTAGAGGAATCGAGAGCATCAAGATCATCCTCTCAACACCAAGACATTTTGATGCACAAAATATATGCTCGATGGTTTGAAAGTTAAGTTTATCCAGAGAACCCACTAATTATTAGTCTCATTACCAAAGAGGTGGTGCTGGAGGTTTTAAAACACAAAGATAGATAAATCCCCAGGACCTGATCAAGTGTATCCCAGGACATTGTGGGAAGCTAGGGAAGAAGTTGGGGGGGGCGGGTGCCCTGGTGGAGACAGCTACAGGTGAGGTGCCAGAAGACGGGAGGGCGGCAAATGTTGTTCAAGAAAGGCAGCAGGGAAAAGCCAGGGAACGACAGAGCGGTGAGCCTGTCAGTGGTGGGTAAGTTGCTGGAGGGGATTCTGAGAGACAGGATCTATATGCATTTAGAAAAGGTAAGGACTGATTAGGGATAGTCAGCACAGCTTTGTGTTTTTACAAACTTAAAGGAGTTTTTTGAAGGAGTGACCAAGAAAATAGATGAGGGCAATGCGGTAGATGTTCTCCACATGGACTTGAGCAAGGCCTTTGACAAGGTACCGCATAGTCTGGTCAGCAAGGTTAGATCGCATGGGATACAGGGGGAACTAGTCAATTGGATGCAAAATTGGCTTGCTGGTAGGAGACAGAGTTTGGTGGTAGAGGGTTGTTTTTCAGACTGGAGGCCTGTGACCAGTGGTGCGCTGCAGGGATTGGTGCTGGGTGCACTGTTATTTGTCATCAAGAGGAGTGGTTAGTAAGTTTGTGGATGACACCAAAATTGGTGGTGCAGTGGACAGTGAATGTGGTCATCTAAGACTACAGCGGGATCTTGATCAACTGGGCCAGGGGGCTGAGGAGTGGCAGATGGAGTTTAATTCAGGTAAATGCGAGGTGTAGCCTTTTGGTAAGACAAACCAGGGCAAGTCTTACACAGTTAATGGCAGGGTCCGAGGGAGTGCTGTTGAACCGAGAGAGCTAGGGGTGCAGGTGCATAGTTCCTTGAAAGTGGCGTCACAGGTAGAAAGGGTGGTGAAGGAGTTTGGCACATTTGCCTTCAATCAGCCAGAACACAGAGTACAGGAGTTGGGATGTTACGTTACAACTGTACAAGACACTGGTAAGGCTACATTGAGTATTGTGTACAATTCTGGTCACCCTGCTATAGGAAGGACGTTATTAAACTGAAAAGGGTGAAAAAAATATTTACAAGGATGTTACTGGGACTGGAAGGTTTGAATGATGAGAGGCTGGGACCTTTTCCCTAGAGAGTGTAGGAGGAGGAGGGGGTACCATAGAGGTTTAGAAAATCATGGTGGTTATAGCCAAGGTCTCTTCCCCAGTGCAGGGGAGTCCAAAACTGGGGGGGGGGGGGGGGGGAGGATTTAAAAGGGAGGGGCAACCTTTCACACAGAGGGTGGTGTGTATATGGAATGAGCTGCCAGAGATGGTGGTAGAGGTGGGTACAATTACAACATTAGGACAGGTACATGGATAGGAAAGGTCTAGAGGGATATGGGCCAAATGGGGCTATTTGAGTTAATCGGCATGGATGAATTGGGCCAAAGGGCCTGTTTCTATGCTGTACATCTGACTCACCAACTTCGTTCATTATTTTAGCCCCAGGATCCAACTGGCAACTTAAGACATCAATACTAAAGTTAAATTAAGACATTAACAGTCACAGGGTCTGGAAGAGTTAAATTATGAGGATCCATAGGCAAGGCTTGAATACCCTCAGATTTAGAAGATTAAGGATGTTTTATTGAAGTGTTTAACATTAAAAGGGTCAAGAGAGATGGATTTGTTTCTTCCACCAGAGCAGCTTACTACCACTCCAAACTGACCATCTCTCCCAGTTGCCATGGTATTTGCTGCTCTGCTTCTCCTATGGTCACTGCTGCTGTTGTCTCAGTGTTCTGGTACTGACAGGCACTGCTGCCTCCAGAGATTCCATCTCAGTGCGTAACCATTCCATGCCCCCAACATTCCTGTAAGTAGCCGCCTGCACTCATTCCATTGTTTGCAGAATTATTTCAAGAGTTGATAATTAAGTCAGTAACATGTCAGAGAGAGACCAAGGGAGAGAGACAGACAGAGAGCACAACAACCAACTCTAGAATTGTGTAAATGGTTTCTAGTTCTATCAGCTGACTGCGGCTTACTGGAAATAGTTAATTTGTAAATGGTACATTGGCTGGCTGAAGTCAAGCCTGCCTCAACCTCCAAGAATCCCTTTAGTTGTGGCACTGACTGAACGTCAATTACTTTTGCCAGAACAAGGTGCCCAACACCTTCAGTAAGGGGCAGGCAAGGAGACAAGCGACTACACCCAGAGAGACAGGGTGATTAGCGAACTAGGTTCACATGCAAGTCTTTTCAAGGTTTAACTATAGATTAAGTATCAAGATCTGACACAACAGTAACCCACCAGCTTGTTACACAGAAAACTGGCTTTGTCAATCACTTGAAGGCAGTTGGTTCAGGGGTGTTTACTATTGGAGCAGGAAGCTGAAGAGAAAGGGTCAAGAGACAGGCTTCTCAAACCACATGAATCAGAAAGGAGCAGGTGAGAAGTCAGGTAACAACAGCCAATTGTTACAGATGGAAGAATTAGGGTCATGTGGGAATTTGGTGCATGCAGAAAGGAGTGTGGTACACAGGAATAAATCGAGCTAACCAACAAGTAACAATGGTGGGACAGGTTATGCTGCAGCTGAAAATGTGGGAGCTTTTGGACACCAACTTGATCCATAACAAACATTTGCAGCAGCAATACCCCAATTACAATCTCACTAAGATCCTGCAGCAAGACATCCTTGCCCCTGTTACGCTAAGTTCTGTAGCAAAGGCCAACATACCATTTGCCTTCCTGATTGTTGTGTGATTGGTGTACAAGAACTCAACCATACTGAAGCATTTTTACTTTCTCCTCACCACTCAATCCCACCTAGGTGTATGTCATTGACAAACTTGGAAATATGAATTTTGATTTCTTCATCCAAATTATGGATATATATTGGGAATAGCTGGGGGCTGTCATTGTTTTCCACTCCAAAAAAAACCCCATTTATTCCTACTGTTTCCTGTCTGCTAACCAATTCTCAATCCATGCCAATATATTCTCCCCAATCTCAAGTTTCAATTTTAGGCACTAACCTCGTGGGACTTTCAAAAGCTTAATGAAAATCCAAATACACCAGATCTACTGGTTCCCCAAGCTATTCTACTAATTAGATCTTCCTGAAAATCTGGAAAAACAAGGCAAGATTGAAGAGGAGGCAATGAGACAATGAGTGAACAAGGCTCGGTGCTAACTGGGACAAGTGCGATGGCATAGTTGAACCAGAATTGTTGGAAGACCAAAGCCTAGAGGATTGGGATTTCCAAATTGCAGTTGTGGGGGGGGGGGGGGGGGGGGGGGTGGTGGTGGTGTTTTCCACCCCAGGAACAGGCACTGAAGGAAGTAGGGTTGGGAGAAGGAAGGGGAATGTTGTGGAGATTGATCCAAAGTGACCAGAGATGGCCTCATCTGAAGTGGAGACAATGAGTAGTGAGGCCACGTGAGATGGTAAAGTCAGGGGGCTGGAAATAAACATGCTTTGGTCTTCATTACCACTCCCCGTGTCCAGGAAATCTGCCTTTTTATCCGAGTTACAATGTATCCCTGACCTTCTCCCCCACCCCTTTAAATCAATACAAAACCCACATTCTTACCTCCTCAGTCATATGGACTCAACCATCAACTCTGCTGACAGACCAGCAGAGTTTTCCCAGCACTTTGTTTTGAGTGGCACAGTGGTTCGCACTGCTGCCTCACAGCGCTAGGGACCAGAGTTCAACTCTGGCCTTGGGTCACTGTCTGTGAGGAGTTTGCACGTTCTCCCCGTGTCTGCATGGGTTTCCTCAAAAATATGCAAGTTAGGTTGTGGGATTGTTGTCAGTGCAGGTTTGATGGGCTGAATGATATCCTTCTGGACTCTTGTGATTCTATTTCAAGGCCATAAATATGGGTTGGAGATGGGGAAGTTAAATGGATTTGATTTATTGTCACATGTATTAGTATACAGTGGAAAGTATTGTTTCTTGCACACTATACAGACAAAGCATAATGTACATAAAGGAAAGGATAGTGTGCAGAATGTAGTGTTACAGTCAAAGCTAGGGTGTAGAGAAAGATCAACTCAATGCGAGGTAGGTCCATTCAAAATTCTGATGGCAGCAGGGAAGCAGCTGTGCTTGGAGGGAGCAGATTAAGGTCAGAGGAGACTGCATGTGATTAATCGATCAACCTCCAAAAGGAGGAGAAGGCAGTAGAGATACGTTGGTGAGAACACAGTTTGGATTGGAAGTAAAGAACAAGTGCTTGCCCTGTGTACCTCTAGTACACACCCTTCTTCCAACTCGTGGCATCATAGTTAATAATCCATTTGAAAAGTGCAAGTGGTTACATTACAGGGAGGGTGATTGCAGAGAAGCCTTTTGCTCCTTGGAAGGCAGTGGCAGCCCTTGGATTCCAATCACTTTTGTACTATGAAAAAAGTTATTCAGGATACAAAATTATCCAAATGGAGAAAACAAGGCAGAGAAAACACAAGACTGATCTCTAGTGTTAAAAGGGTTGAACCACATTAAAAGAAGATTGAGAAGTTAAGTTTCCCCCATCATGTCGCACAGACAGTTAAAATTGACGAGAGAAACATCACACCAGGGGAGGCAGGCAATGGCCTAGTGGTACTGTCATTAGACTATTAATCCAGAAACTCGGGTAATGCTCTGGAGATTCGGTTCAAATCCCATCACAAAGCTAGAATTAAAAATCTCCTGATGACCATTAAACCAGTCGATTGATGGAAAAACCCATCTGGTTCACCAACATCCTTTAGGGAAGGAAATCTGCTGTCCTTACCTGGTCTGGCCTACAAGTGACGCCAGACCATAGCAATGTGGTTGACTCTCAACTAGGGGTGGGCAATAAATGCTGGCCAGCCAGTGACACTCATGTCCCATGAATAAAAATTTTAACATTTCAAGCACATCAGGGACCCAGAGTTAAAATGGTTACAATGAGGCCATTCAGCCCATCGTGCCTATGCTGATTGAGGGCAATTTATCTTGTGCTATTTCCCTGCAGCCCTACAAATTCTTCAGATGCTTATCCAATTCTCTTGAAAGCCTTGATTGAATCTGCCTCTACACATCTCAGGCAGTTCATTCCAGATCCTAACCAGGTTCTCAGGTCACCATTGCTTCCTTTGCCAATCACCTCAAATCTGTACTCTGGTACTCCATCATTCCACCAATGGGAATGGTTTCTCCCATTCCACTCTGCAAAGACTGGTCATGATTTTGTAGTATCTCTATTCTCATCCAAGGTGAATCATAGAAACCCTGCACTGCAAGAGACCATTCAGCCCATTGAGTCTGCACTGACAACAATCCCACCTAGGCCCCATTCCCAAATTTAGCACAGCCAATCCTTCCAACATACACATCGTGGGACACTAAGGGGCAATTTTGCATGGCCAATCAATCTAATCTGCACATCTTTTGGACTGTGGGAGGAACCCCACACAGACACAAGAACATAACTAGGAGCAGGAGTAGGCCATCTGGCCCCTTGAGCCTGCTCCACCATTCAAGAAGATCATGGCTGATCTTTTTGTGGACTCCGCTCCACTTACCCACCCGCTCACCATAAACTTCAATTCCTTTACTGTTCAAAAATGTATCTATCCTTGCCTTAAAAACATTCAATGAGGCAGCCTCAACTGCTTCACTGGGCAGGGAATTCCACAGATTCACAACCCTTTGTGTGAAGAAGTTCCTCCTCAACTCAGTCCCAAATCTGCTTCCCCTTATTTTGAGGCCATGCCCCCTAGTTCTAGTTTCACCCGCCAGTGGAAACAACTTCCCTGCTTCTATCTTATCTGTTTCTATAAGATCTCCCCTCATTCTTCTGAATTCGTGAGTATAGCCCCAGTCTCTCCTCATAAGCCAACCCTCAACTCCGGAATCAACCTAGTGAATCTCCTCTGCACTTCCTCCAGTGCCAGTATATCCTCTCAAGGTGACCAAAACTGTACCAGCACCTTATACAGCTGCAACATAATCTCGCTGTTTTTAAACTCCATCCTTCTAGCGATGGACAAAATTTCATTTGCCTTCTTAATTATCTGCTGTACCTGCAAACGAACTCCTTGAGATTCCTGCACAAGGACACCTAGGTCCCACTGCACAGCAGCATGCTGCAATTTTTTACCATTTAAAGTCAATTTTGCTGTTATTCTTAGCAAAATGGATGACCTCACATTTACCAACATTGTACTCCATCTGCCAGACCCTCACCCACTCACTTAGACTATCTATATCCCTTTGCAGACTTTCAGCATCCTCTGCACACTTTGCTCTGCCATCCATCTTGGTGTCATCTGCAAATTAACACTACACTTGGTCCAACTCCAAATCTTCTATGTAAATTGTAAGCAATTGCAGTCCCAACACTGATCCCCGAGGCTCACCACTAGTCACCGATCGCCAACCAGAAAAACACCCATTTACCCCCACTGCTTAGTTAGTTAACCAATCCTCTATCTATGCTAATACATTACCCGTAACACCGTGCACCTTTATCTTATGCAGCAGCCTTTGGTGCGGCACCTTGTCAAATGCCTTCTGGAAATCCAGATACCCCACATCCACAGGTTCCCCATTGTCCACTGTGCACGTAATGTTCTCAAAGAATTCCACCAAATTAGTCAAACATGACCTGCCCTTCATGAACCCATGCTGAATCTTACCAATGGAACAATTTATATCCACGTCTCATTATTTCTTCCTCGATAATAGATTCAAGCATTTTCCCCACTACAGAAGTTAAGTTAATTGGCCTATAGTTACCAGTCTTTTGTCTACCTCCTTCTAAAATAGTGGTGTCATATTTGTTGTTTTCAAGTCTGCAGGAACCACCCCAGAATCCAGTGAATTTTGGTAAATTACCACGAGTGCATTTGCTATTTCCCTCCAGCATCTCTTAGTACCCTGGGATGCATGCCATCAGGGCCAGGAGACTTGTCTATCTTTAGCCCCATTAACTTTCCCAACACCACGACTTTCATGATAATTGATAGTTTCTAGGTCCTCACCTGCCATAGCCTTCTCCCAGGCATGGGGAGAAGGTGCGAACTCCAGAGTGACCCATGCCAGGAATCAAACCCAGGTCCCTGGAGCTGTGAGGGGTCAGTGCTGCCACCCAAAAGTCTCAGCTTGTTTTTAAAACTGCATTTGGGCAACACTGCAGCATAGCAAAGTCCCGAAACAGCTACAGCCAAATATTTCCAGGCATATTTGGAGGGGGCCAGGAGAAGAGGAATCCTCCCACCACCTACCAAGATCTCCATCCCACCCCAGACCAGTTGGTCACTTTGGACTGCTCATCCACACACATCTTGGGACTTGTAAGTTTCATTAGTAGCAAATAACATTCACATCACAAGTGGTATCAATGTAATATCTACTGCACGCACTTTCAAAAGCCACAATCACCAAGAGGAGAAGTCTGCCTCTCCAACACCAAAACTGTAGGGATAAAGAAAATTGGAACAGCATAACTGCTTACAAAAATCAAGCTGTAAATAAACCTGATCTAATTGTATACCTACAGTATGGGTACAGATAATGCCTTTGGTTAGAGGAACAGTAATGGTTGACCAGTATTGATTCTAATATTACCAAATGATAATTAATATGGATGAATTCCAAATGCGCTACTAGAAGCTTTAAAAAAGGGATAGCCAAAGATTAAAAGTGGAGAGGTAAAAGTTTTAAAAAGGTTTTATTGAATTATACTCGCGTGACAGTGGTTAGCACTGCTGCCTCAGCACCAGGGACCTGGGTTCAATTTCCACCTTGGGTCACCTTGTGGAGTTTCCATGTTCTCCCCGTGTCTGTGGGTTTCCTCCGGGTGCTCTGGTTTCCTCCCACAGTCCAAAGATGTGCAGGTTAGGTGGATTGGCCAAGGTAAATTGACCATTACTGTTGGGAGATTTGTAGGGTAAATACATGGGGTAAGGATAGGGCTTGGATAGGTTATTGGTGCGATGGGCCAAATGGCCTCCTTCTGCACTGTAGCAATTCTATGAAGTCACAAACCATTCTCACCTGGATAAATGATCACCACTCTTCACTGCAGCTGCCTACCCAACATGGAGAATCTTCAACGTCAACAGTTCAAAAAAGTAGCCCAAGAGGGAAACTCAATTGGTAACAAACATTAGAATCCCCACAGTGCAGAGAATAGGCCGTAATCCTATTATAATATATCCCTGCTAATCTGCTGTCTTCAAGAGGCAATTTAGCATGGCCAATCAGCCTAACCTGCATGTCTTTCGGACTGTGGGAGGAAACCGGAGCACCCGGGAGGAAACCCACGCAGACACGAGAGAGAATGTGCAAACTCCACAGTGACCCAAGGTGGGAATTGAACCCAGGTCCCTGACGCTGCGAGGCAGCAGTGCTAACCACTTCCCTACTCAAATTACGTGGCTGCAACAAGGACAGTTAACGAATGAAAGAAAAATTAGTCAAGTTCCTTTATGTCCTGGTACGTGTGGATGGTGCAAAGGAAAAAAGTGGAAAGTCATCCGCCAGAAGTTAAGCAAGCCCGAGGAAGTCCTGCAAAAATACAGAAAAGGCTTCTAAAGTCTTACTGAAATACTCGAGTCTCCAGCATCTTGTGTCAATTCTATTCATTCCCCACCCCATTGTCAAACTAAACTCCCAGCTGGTTAAAGGTCAACGAGCTCCTCCCAAAACATCTTGCTATCTCCACAAACTCAAGTACTTCCTTTGAAAGAAAAAAAAAAAATCGACACAAGAAATAATCTATAAAAAGTACAGACTTTTCCGGCTGAAAATTCACTGTCTCTAATTCCCGAATTAGTTAATTGTACCAGAGGGGATACGCAACAGGCTCCCTTCCGTTACCAAAAATAAGTTTTAATTGGAAGCTTGCTTGGCAATCTATGACGTTTCTTGAACAAGGAACAGAGCTGGGCCACAGTTCCAGTCCTCCCAGGCCCAAATCCACCACTTGTACAACACAGTGCAGAGGTTCTCAGCAGTTAAGTTAATATCCCCTTTCTGCTGTTAAGTCCAGTGACACCATTCATCTCCTCGATTCACCAGACACAAGCTAAATTGGGACACCATTTATCCCTCAAGAGGATTTCATCTTATGGTTGACTTTGGTCAAAAGGAACGAGCTATAGGTCAGTATAGGTCAGTTTTCAAATGCTTTTATTTTCCCCTCGCCCCACCATAGATAAATAAATTTCAAGCGCTTTGTACCGAGGTTCATACAATGCCAATACAGTCTTGGAGGTAGATTCAGTAGCCAACTGGTTCACAATGACTACAGCAATCCCAAATGCAGTCATCAAGTCCTCTCACTTAAAGATTTTTCCCTGATTGAAGGGTTTGCCCACATGTTGGAATGCTCCCTCCATCATGAAGTACTCATTAACCACAGCCTTGCATTCGTCGGTGTCCACATCCAACTTCTTCCAGGAATACGGCTCACAGGTCACTTGCCATTCTTCATTTAACTGGAGGGGGGAAAACTATATAATTAAAGTGGTGGATTGGCAGCCTCAGACCAGTGGACCCTTGGACAGTTTAAGTGTGCAATTTCAGCATGGTATGGAGAGCATTAGCTACGAGTAGAGGTTGGAGAAACTTGGCTTGTTCTCACTGGAACGATGGAGGTTAAAGGGCAACCTGATAGAAGTCTACAAGATGAGGGGCATGGACAGAGTGGATAGTCAGAAGCTTTTTCCCAGGGAAGAGTCAATTACCAGGGGGGATAGGTTTAAAGTATTGGGGGGGGGGGGGGGGGGCAAGGTTTAAAAGGAGATGCAAGAGGCAAAAGAGGGTGGTGGGTGCCTGGAACTCACCACCGGCAGGGGGGGGGGGTAGTGGAAGCTGATACAATTGTGACTTTTAAAGAAGCGTCTTGACAAATACATGACTAGGATGGGAATAGAGGTCCCCGGAAGGGTCGGGGGTTTTAGCAGCATGGTCGGTGTAGGCTTGGAGGGCCTGTTCCTATGCTGTAATTTTCTTTGTTCTTTGAATGCTACAATTAAAAAAGGACAGTTGGCACAAGAATCATACCCTTTTCAGAAGGCAGCATTTTCAGCACAGGTACAAAATTAGCCAAACAAAAATATTTCCTATTGACCACTTTCCCCCTTTTCAGTGACATCCTGGATACCAGATAAAAACTCAAAACCAGTCAGTCTTACTTCAGAAATGAGCTGCTGTCCTCGCAGAATCCAAATTCCCGATATCGAGCGTTCACCATCAGTGCCAAAGAGGATTACACTCGCAAAGCTGTGCTTCCGCAGCCCATCCAAACACTGGAACAGCCCTGCATCACAGATTGCACAAAATCAAACAGTAAAGGACTGTTCACAATACCGAAAGCGACCCTGCAAACAGCAAGCATGTGTCTGTCATCCATTCAACCACAGGTTGGGTGGTTACCCTCAACGCGACAGATACCCAAGGTTTGTGAAGATCAACCAGTTTCTACAAGAAATGCTCGAGAGCCATCCGCAGTTTCCCAACTCTCAACTTGTGCTTCGAATTTCCAAGTTTTCATGGAAGTTCCAAATACTTAGGCTTCAACCACAGATTTAATCCTGCACCCCCACCAAGTCTTGTCCAGGGGACAAGGGGTTAGAACAAGCTACCAGTTAGGTCATTCAATAGAATGGAGGTGGACAATCCTCTGCTTCCCATTAAAATAAATCACAAGATTTATTTTCTATAGTCGAACAGGGAGTTGGGCAGCCAGCTCGTTGGTCACACTGAAGTTACATCACATCCTTCTATCACCCACTGCCCCATCTCTACTCTTGCTATTGTAATGATGCCTTGCCTTCCCAACCAGACTGGACGATTCATGACTTGACCATTGTTGGGCAGGGGATCTTGCCATGATGATTCATTACAGATGCCACTAATCTATAACAGCTTGATTGTGGGTCGCGCCTGGCACACCACTCCTGGACCTTGCCTCAGTTACTGAGCTCTTGACAACAAAGGAGGGCAGGAAGGGGATGTTCTGGGGCAGTGTGGAACAAGGATGATACAAGAGATGAAAAAGAATGGGTAAGATGAGTGAGAATTAAATGAGTGCTTGTACAATAAAGGTAGTAATTTTCATTGCAAATGTTTTGCAGGACTCTGGTATTATTCAAGACAACAATTTTAATTAATGTGTGTGTGGACATTCCTGGAAACTTGGACTATCCTAGCAGAATTGGCAATCTCCATGCATGTCACAAAATGACAGTAACATTCTCCAAACAAACATGAGCTTACTCCTCCATTATTTACGAACCAGTTATTAGATTCAAGCTCATGAAATCCAGGCAGAGTTCTTGAGGGTACTTGTACTCCATGTACCAAACCGACAACCTTTCTCATCAAAATTATCCCACAGATAGGGGAGTGCCACAGAACGAATATCCTCATTTGAGTATTTCCACTTGAACTCATTCAGAACAAAGGTACTTAAAAAGAAAAGATTTTCATGCCATTAAATATGTTCAATATTAAACAACCTGTGTACACAGAACAGACATTAGACAGTCCACAACGTCATCCAGACAGAACAGGATTAATACACTGGGAATTTGGGTGGCACAGTGGTTAGCACTGCTGCCTCAGTGCCAGGGACCTGGGTTCGATTCTCAGCTTGGGTCACTGTCTGTGCCGAGTGCACGTTTTCCCCCCGTGTCTGCATGCGTTTCCTCCAGGTTAGGTGGATTGGCTATGCTAAAATTGCCCCTTAGTGTCAGGGGGATTAGCAGGGTAAGTGTGGGATTACAAGTTAGGGCCTGGGTGGGATTGTTGTTGGTGCAGACTTGATAGATCAAATGGCCTCCTTCTGCACTGTCGGGATTCTATGTCTTTGCAGTAAATCAGGCAGTTCAGTGACCTTTCATTTCAGAGATCTGGTTATCATCCAGAAATGTGATCAAAACCTTCATGTATCATTTTACTGAAGAATGGGTGAATATAGGTAAATATATTGCAGTCTGTTAGTTAAGGATAAAAATCTACAAACTCAACTAATACCTGGAATGGGCAGGCTGTCTTACGAGGAAAGGTTGGGCAGACTAGACTTGTATCTGCTGGGGATTAGAAGACTGGATCTTTATGTTACAGTCCAGAGGGGTTTGGATAGAATGGATTCCCCCATCATGAACTTGGGGGCACTGTTTAAAGGGGTTATCCATTTGAGACGGTGGAGGATTTAGTGTCTTTGGAACAAACCTTCAAAGGGTGGTGGAAGCATATTTGAATATTTTTAAGGTAGAGCTCGATAGATAAATAAATGGGGTGAAAAAAGTTACAATCAGGTCAATCCTGATCTTACTGAAGGGCAGAGCAAGCATAAGTGGCTTACTCGGTCTTTGCAAGTTGGTAAAACTTAGTAAGAATAGGAGATGCATGGAGAATCAAAGACAACCCAGTGTAGATTCATCAAGTTATTATTGAAGATGTGACTGAGGGACATAATCAATAGAAACAGCGAGCTAAATCTGCTCACTGGGCCTGCAGTCAGGTAGGTCATGCATCTCAATTTACTACTTGTTTCTGTAACCCTTACTCAGCACAAGTCTAACAATCAAACTGACCCCAGCTACTCAAACTGCCTTCCACCCTTATCCTGGAAAGGGTCCAATTTTAAAAATTAGCCTTTGAGCTCCCCCAACTACCTACACCCCACAATTAAGCCATCCCTTAATCTTCTACCAGGAATAAAAGCCTAGGGTAGCCTCTCCTCAATTTAACCCTTTTGGCCCCAGAATCACAGGTGAACAGATTCCCTCCAAAGCCAATATATCACTCATGAGGTAGTATCTAGACATGAATGTAGTCATCTAAATGGGGTCTAACCAGAGTTTATACAACTGACATCATTTCCACCCCTTTGAGATAAAGCAAACATTAGCATTACTTTGAAACCTGGAGCAATTTTCATAAATTAATCCAAAATCTTCATTACCTATTGGAGCGGCCTGGTGGTGCAGTGGTCAGCATTGCTGCCTCAGTGCCAGATAAGGCAAAGGAAAATCCAAAGAGCTTCTACAAATACATAAAAGCCAAGAGTAACTAGGGAGAGAGTAGGGCCTCTTAAGGATCAACAAGGTCATCTACGTGTGGATCCACAACAGATGGGCGAGATCCTAAATGAATATTTCTTATCAGTATTTACTGTTGAGAAAAGCATGGATGTTAGGGAACTTGGGGAATTAAATAGTGATGTCTTAAGGAATGTACATATTACAGAGAAGGAGGTGCTGGAAGTCTTAAAGTGCATCGAGGTAGATAAATCTGCAGGACCTGATGAGGTATATCCCAGGACATTATGGGAGGCCAGGGAGGAAATTGCAGGTCCCCTAGCAGAGATATTTGAATCATCGATAGTCACGGGTGAGGTGCCTGAAGATTGGAGGGTGGCAAATGTTGTGCCTTTGTTTAAAAAGGGCTGCAGGGAAAAGCCTGGAAACTACAGGCCAGTGAGTCTCACATCTGTGGTGGGAAGTTGTTGGAAGGTATTTGAGACAGGATCTACAGGCATTTAGAGACGCAAGAACTGACTAGGGACAATCAGCATGGCTTTGAGTGTGGAAAATCATGTCTCACAAATTTGATTGAGATTTTGAAGGGGTAACCAAGAAGGTAGATGAGGGCAGTGCAGTTGATGTTGTCTACATGGACTTTAGCAAGGTCTTTGACAAGGTACCGCATGGTAGGTTGTTGCATAAAGTTAAATCTCATGGGATCCAGGGCGAGGTATCCAAATGGATACAAAATTAGCTTCTTGACAGAAGCCAGAGGGTGGTTGTAGAGAGTTGTTTTTCAAACTGGAGACCTGTGACCAGCAGTGTGCCTCAGGGATCAGTGCTGGGCCCACTGTTATTTGTCATTTATATTAATGATTTGGATGAGAATATATAGAGGGTATGGTTAGTAAGTTTGCAGATGACACCAAGATTGGTGACATAGTGAACAGTGAAGAAAGATATCTCCAATGGGCTGATGAATGACAGATGGAGTCTAATTTAGACAAATGCAAGGTGATGTATTTTGGTAGATTGAACTAGGGCAGGACTTACTCAGTTAATGGTAGGGCGTTGGGGAGCGTTACAGAACAAAGAGATCTAGGGGTACATGTTCATAGCTCCTTGAAAGTGGAGTCACAGGTGGACAGAGTGGTGAAGGCAGCATTTGGCATGCTTGGTTTCATTGGTCAGAACATCGAATACAGGAGTTGGGACGTCTTGAAGTTGTACAAGACATTGGTGAGGCCACACTTGGAATACTGTGTACAGTTCTGGTCACCCTATTATAGAAAGGATATTAAACTAGAAAAAGAGCGCAGAAAAGATTTACTAGGATGCTACTGGGACTTGATGGTTTGAGTTACAAGGAGAGGCTGAATAGACTGGGACTTTTTTCTCTGGAGCGTAGGAGGCTGAGGGGTGACCTTAAGAGGTCTATAAAATAATGAGGGGCATAGACAAGGTAGTCAATATATTTTCCCAAAGGCAGGGGAGTCTAAAACTAGAGGGCATAGGTTTAAGGTGAGAGGGGAGAGATACCAAAGTGTCCAGAGGGACAATTTGGTCACAGAGGGTGGCGAGTGTCTGGAACAAGCTGCCAGAGGTAGTAGTAGAGGCGGGTACAATTTTGTCTTTTAAAAAGCGTTTAGACAGTTACATGGGTATGATGGGTATAGCGGGAAATGGGCCAAATGCAGGCAATTGGGATTAGCTTAGGGGTTTAAAAAAAAAAGGGTGGCATGGACAAGTTGGGCCGAAGGGCCTGTTTCCATGCTGTAAACCTCTGACTCGGGTTCAATTCTGGCCTCAAGTCACTGTCTGTATGGAATTTGCATGTTCTGTGCCTGTGTGGCCATGGTAAATGGTCTTAGTCTCCCAAGTTTAAAACTTGTGTGGCAGTGGTTAGCACTGCAGCCTCAGCGCCAGGGACCCAGGTTCAATTCCCAGCTTGGGTCATAGTTTGTATGGAGTTTGCAAGTCCTCCCAATATCTGTGTGGGTTTCCTCCGGGTGCTCTGGTTTCCTCCCACAGCCCAAAAGACATGCTGGTTAGGTACATTGGCCGTGCTAAATTCTCCCTCCGTGTACCTGAACAGGCACCGGAATGTGGCAATTAGGGGATTTTCACAGTAACTTCATTGCAGTGTTAATGAGAGCCCTCGTGACTAATAAATATACTTTAACTAGAGTTTAGAAATACCCTCCTATGGGGTCCAAACTGGATGACCTCAGAAATCCAACTGCCTGTTTTGCCAATTCATTTCAACTGAGTGTCTAATAACATCTTATTACGTCATCCAGTCTACAAACCAATACACCGAATTTTGCAGTGAATATATTTTGGCTTATATTACATTAAATGCTATTGTCTTGTTCATTCAGAACAGCATGGACCTCAGATTTTCATTCTCTGCATGTGAGCTTGGACATGGAGGGGAATACTTGCTAAATTTCCCTTTCCATCTCGGGAGAGCTGAATTTTAATCAATTTAAAGCTCCTTTCCAATTGTATTTAGTGCTCCTGAAGTACAATTGGAACTTCCACCAGCTGCTGTGGTTGAGATTTTAACCTATGCCCCAGAATGTCAACCCGAGCCTTTGGGTGGCACAGTGGTTAACACTGCTGCCTCAGTGCCAAACCCAGTT
This sequence comes from Mustelus asterias, assembly GCF_964213995.1. Classification (NCBI taxonomy): domain Eukaryota; kingdom Metazoa; phylum Chordata; class Chondrichthyes; order Carcharhiniformes; family Triakidae; genus Mustelus; species Mustelus asterias. Next base: position 46,491,611 of record NC_135824.1, on the reverse strand, counting down.
CGATTCCCAGCTTGGGTCACTGCCTGTATGTTCTCCTTGTCTGTGGGGGTTTCCTCCCATGGTCTGAAAGACATGCTGGTTAGGTCCCTCAGCGTACCCAAACAAGCGCTGGAGTGCGGCGACCAGGGGATTTTCACTTCATTGCAGTGTTAATGTAAGCCTACTTGTGACTAACAAACAAACTTTTTGGATTGCTAGTCCAGTGATTTCACCATGGTCTCCAGTGTACATCCTCCCTCAATATACAATTTGGAAGCAACTTTGCGAAAGTCTAAGACACGAGGAAACACAGTAGGGATAAAAAAGCTGGTTGATGGGCATAAAGAGTTAGACATCGTTTGGATTGAGGCGGCACCAAATGGTCAGGACGACCACAGGAAGCCACAATGCGTTACCAATGCTTTTCCAAAGTATTTACTGCTTATAAAGTAGCCACCAGGCTCAGATTAGTGGATCAATCACTCAAGCTGCATAGATTTCAATGATAGCTTCCCGTTTGCATGGCACATTTGTGCAAGGGATCTAAAAGTAGTCACAAGCCATCAAGGTGGTCAGGAGCATGAAGCACAATTGGAAAGGAACGTCAAATACATTTATACAAGTAAATGGCTGGAGCAGCATGTTAGACGAGAGAGAGAGAGGAGAGATATGTAGTGAATAGAATGTGGTGTGCCCCCCACCCCCCTCTCCCCCAAGGTGGCCAGTGGGGAAGAGGAAGTTAGATGGCAAGGTTAGATTGGTGGAGGACAGCTCAGTAGAGAAGTCTGGCATTGCTGGAAGAGCTGAATGGTTTACTCCATGCTAATGGAGCAGTTACACTGGCCGTGGGAAGGTTAACGCGGTTTGAAAAACTGTCACAAGACAGTGATGACCTCCGACAGTAACAGGTCATTGCATCTTGCTATGCAAGTTAGAGGAAATGTTCCTTCCACCATGAACAATATCAATGCTGGGTTTGAAAACTGACCAAACATAACTCAGACCAGGAGACTCCCAAACACAACACATCAGCTTACCTTTTTGGCATGTGTACAAAAGGATCTTTGGCTTTTAACTGATCAGCTGGTTTGGAGCCCCATCCATCATCATATTCACTGCAGACACTCATGGGTTCCTCGGTTCCCAGTCTGCCTCCTTGTGATTTATCCACTGCATCACATTTAGTTGTTTCACTGTCTTTGGGTGCATCAGCCATACTTGCTGCAACTGATCCACCCGCCAGAGACGGATCAATGTGGGCACTCTCTTTTGAGGTTTCTAGCACGACCACGTCAACAGTGGTGGGTACATCAGCCTTAGAGGCACATATTGCACTTGTAGCTTCCCATTTACATACTTGATCCTTTGCAGAAGCATCTAGTGTACTCAATGAGACCATATTGGCCTCTTTCAATGAATCTGCCTCACCTACAGCCTCCTCTGCAGCCAATGCATCACCGATTCATCATTTGAGAGCCTGGCTCTAATCAACACAAACCAAAGTCAGACAAATTAGGATTATGTTTGCAACGACAGCTCCATAGAACTCGATCTCTCCTTACCAGACATCCGAATGCATACTATACAAAAAGTTACTGCAGTTGCTGGAATCTGAAACCAAAAGAAAATGCTGAAAAATCTCAGCAGGTCTGGCAGCATCTGTAAGGAGAGAAAAAAGCCAATTTTGAGTTTCCAGACTGGATGCAAAATATCACCTCTTCTCTCACCAGAAGCTGCCAGACCTGCTGAGATTTTCCAGCATTCTCTCTTTTGGGGTACTGAATGCATGTGTTCCCCAGCAGAGATCCCAGGATTGCTACTCAGAATAGAAATCCTGGATAAGTTCACCATCCCTCCCCAAACACACCCAGGACAATTCTCCCCACCACCAAAATTGAAGAAATTAAACACTCCAGAACAGCCTCCCGTTTCATCCATTGTCTGCACAAACACCTCAAGTAGCTTGGCCATCACATCCAACAAGTCATGCACTGGATCCTCCTGGATGCAGAAGGGGCAGGAGGGGGGGAGGGCAACCCAAGATGAAGTGGTGACAGATGTCAGACCTCCAGCTGGTGAAGACACTGCAGTGACAAGAGTGGATAGGAGAGAACAGTGCACTTGATGTGTCTTGTACATCGAGATATGGGAGCTACTAAGTCTCAAGTTGGTCAGAGCCATAGCGGTTTACAGCCCTTTGGCCCAACTTGTCCATGCCGTTTTGTTTTTTTTAAGACCACTAAGCTAGTCCCAATTGTCCACATTTGGCCCATATCCCTCTATACCCATCTTAGCCATGTAACTGTAAATGCTTTAAGACAAAAAATTGTACCCACCTCTGCCAGCTTGCTGCAGACACACCACCCTGAGTGAAAAAATTGTCACTCAACCCATTGGTATCTCTCCCCTCACTTTAAACCTATGCCCTCTCATTTTAGACTCCCCTACCTTGGGGAAGATATTGACTATCTACTCGATCTATGCCCCTCATTATTTTATAGACCTCCAAGATCACCCCCAAGCCTCCAATGTCCCAGGAGGAAAACGTCCCAGTCTATCCAGCCTCTCCTTATAACTAAAATCATCAAGTCCTGGTAGCATCCTAATAAATCTTTTTTTGCACTCTTTCCAATGTAATAACTGGTGTGCAGTTCTGGTCACCCTATTATAGAAAGGATATAATTAAACTAGTGCAGAAAAGATTTACTGGGATGCTACCGGGACTTGATGGATTGAGTTATGAGGCGCTGAATAGACTGGGACTTTTTTCTCTGGAGCATAGGAGGCTGAGGGGTGATCTTATAGAGGTCTATAAAATAATGAGGGGCACAGATCAGCGAGATAGTCAATATCTTTTCCCAAAGGTAAGGGAGTCTAAAACTAGAGGGCATAGGTTTAAGGCGAGAGGGGAGAGATACAAAAAGTGTCCAGAGGGGTAATTTTTTCACACAGGGTGGAGTGTCTGGAACAAGCTGCCAGAGGTAGTAGTAGAGGCAGGTACAATTTTATCTTAAAAAGCATTTAGATAGTTACATGGGTACGATGGGTATAGAGGGATATGGGCCAAATGGGATTAGTTTAGGGGTTTTAAAAAAAAGGCAGCATGGACAAGTTGGGCCGAAGGGCCTGTTTCCATGTAAATCTGACTATATCCTTTCTATAATAGGGTGACCAGAACTATACAGTCAACAAGACAGTCGGTAATAATAGCACAGCTCAGAAACCTGACTATTATTGGAAGGAAATATTGGTCTGCAACAGTAGTTAAAACTAAATTGCCCAAAAGAAAATAAATTAGCATTCATTGGCTCCATTTAAGGGAACACCAACTGGTCAGAGTACTAAAGCAACTTTTAGTTTTAAATTGGTCATTTGTTGAAACCTAATTATCTCTAAATCTTAGCCACTTTGATTCCCAGAGTTGTTTCTACACAATTCATGCAATACAACAATAGAAACTAGGAGTGGGTCATTCAGCCCTTCGAGCCTACTCCACCATTCATTTAGATCCTGATCCAACTCCCTCCACAAGCCCCCCCATACCCCTTTAGCCCCAAGAGCCATATCCAATTTCTTGAAATCAGACCAACATTTTGGCCTCAACTACATTCTGTGGTAGTGAATTCCACACATTCACCACCCTCTGGTGGAAGAAATTTCTCCTCACTTCAGTCCCAAAAGGTTTACCCCTTATCCTCAAACTATGATCCTTAGTTCTGGACTCCCCCACCATTGGGACATCTGCTTGTCCCTTATGCCAAGAGTCCAAAGCTTGCACAACTTGAAGCCAACAGCACCCGTCTTCCAGAAAGTGATGACTGCACTTGGGGCTCAGTGCCATGTGGGAGGGAGGCACTGGTGCAGTGATAGTTGCGGCATTCCTGGCCAAAAGTGTAGAGACACTTGAAGTTTGTCTCAATAGTACGGGGCAGTGCACAGATTTCAACTCACCCAGTAAAAACTGGGTCAGTGCATGCTGCACATGTTTAAAGAAAACACCAGGAGTGTGGCGATTGGAAATGGTTAAGTAGCAGCATCAAAAGACTGGTGTGAAGACAGTGCAAAGTGGACAAGTTGAAGCTTTAGTTCTTCATATTATAGATCCTAGACCCTTCACTAATAGTACCTCCTTTGGAAAATAAATTGCAAGTAATTCTGGTAGATTAAAGAGTTCCTGTTTGCCCAAGGCATCGAAGGGCTCTCAGCCTATATCTTCAGACAGACATTCTTAATTTGAAATCAATCCACTTCAAGTTAATGTTTACAGATTGAGCTTAATGACAAATGCACCATGGTCTTGAACGTTGGACTTTTAAAGGGTTGAAGAATTGCTTTAATCTTCACCACATTACTGATTTCCAGACACACCAAGTGTGAGAAAGTTGACATTTAGTGACTAACTGGAAGCAGATCTTCCTTCTTGGGTACAGTTAGTTGAGCCCTAATGGTTCTGGGATGTGACTAGATCAGTCACGTGTTCAGTTGCTGGATTCCTTCCTCTATCTGGACACAGCTCTACATTAGTAACAACCTTCAAATACGAGACAATTGCCAAAAAAGCACCACAGCCCAGTCCTCATCTTCTCTTCACTCAATTGCCAAGCACTTCAAGATGGTGATTAACACGGCTGCCTCAGCACCAGGGACCTAGTTCAATTCTGGGTGACTGTGGAGTTTGCACACTTAGCATCTGCGTGGGTTTCCTCCCACACTCCAAAGATGTGCAGGTTAGGTGGATTGGCCACACCAAGTTGTCCTTTAGTGTCAGGGAATTAGCAAGGTAAATACATGGGGTTACATGGTTAGTGCCCGAGTGGGATGGTTGTCATTGCAGGCATGATGGGCCAAAATGGCCTCTTTCTATACTGCAGTGATTCTATGAGCCATGATGTGGCCCAGTAACACCATCAAACCACATTTAACACAGGCTAAAGTAAACCAGGAACTCTCCAAGCCATTTGCCAATACCTTGTGCTGAGGTGAAGCAGCCTATCGTAATCAAACTGGCATCTGCAATAGAGCACCAAGATTCTTAACAATTCTCCACAATCAGATTGGGGATGTAGGGTTGACTATAGATAAATATTAGAACACCAAAGCCAGCCAGTCACATGGCCAAACAAAGTTTGCACCAAAGCAGAACACCAAGCAACTTGGCCAAGCAGTGACAGGTGGCATCGGTTAACAGATGTTTGGGTCAGGTGGGGACTTCAGAAGTACGATTTGCATTCAAGTTAAATGGGGAAAAGAAAGGATAGTTTGCAGAATTGCACAATGTTTGAGGCCATTCAGCCCGTCATGTCTGCACCAACTCAAGGAGCAATTCAATTGCCACACATGGTACATTCTGCAAGATACTTTTATGATCTATTGATTTAAATTAACTTGCACACAAGATCCACTTGAAACCAGAATCAGCTGGAAGCAAAGTCTGGACAAAGGACTGCATTAAAGGCATCTGCTCTTGAATTCTATCTTCTGGTTCTACATCTTGGATGTGCCAGTACAGAATCCGAATAGAAAAATTCGATTTGTGCCTCTGGGTGCCTACAGCACTGGGGAAATGGAGACCTGGATCCTGTACCAACTCACCTAGAATCTGACAATGGATACCTTCAGCATTCCTAAACAGGAGTCACTAAATCTGGGCCTGAATCAGAACTCATTACAATGGGAGAGATGGTATTCTTAGGCACCCAGTGAATTTTCCCAAGGATCCAATCATCCAGCAAAGGAGTGAAGATGCCAGAGTTACTTGTACAAGGCACACATCAGTTGAAACCGGAGGGGTTTAAAGGCCAATCACATTAATAGCCTAGTTAAAACAGGAGAAGCCAGGTACTCTGCTTTCTTACTGCAATTCTCGATATGTTTGGATTGGGGTGGAAAAGCAGGAAATTAAAGAAGCGGCATGGTGGCACAGTGGTTAGACTAATAAACACTCCCTCGAGAATCTGGCAGATAAAACACTTCAACCCTCAATAACCAAAGTAATAAGCCATCATCCACCTACAGGTGGGGCAGCACGCTGGTTAGCACCGCTGCCTCAGCACCAGGGACCTGGGTTCAATACCCTGCTTGGGAAGTGTGTAGAATTTGCACATTCTCCCCATGTTTGCGTGGGTTTCCTCCCACAGTCCAAAGGTGTGGGTTAGTTAAGTGGAAATTGCCCCTTTGTGTCAGGGGGATTTGAAGGGTAAATACATGGGGTTGTTGGTGCAGGACTCAATGGGCTGATTGGCCTCCTCCTGCACTGTAGGGATTCTATAATACCAAAATCTCAAATTCCAATTTGGCTGAAAAAAGTCAGATTCTGAAAGCCCTGTGGTATCAGTCACCTCAAACAAATGTCTAGAACAGAGAAGATCATTTATCCTCAGGAATGACAAGTGGAACATTTGTTAACCAATACAGAGGCTGTAAAACAGTGCTAGTGAGGGAGAGGATACATGAAAGATGCTCTCAGCAAGGGTCACTTGTGCTTCATTGGATATTATAAAACAGTCGTCAGGAGGCGGGAAACTGATCAGGTACCAGGCAATTCTTACTTTGAAAAGTCCCAGCATTGCACACACCAGTGCGATGTCAGCGAGAGTGACATGCTCACTGACCAGGTATGTCCGGCCACGGAGGTGATCATTCAGAAACCCCAGTACTTTCTTCGCATCTGCTTTGGCACACTCAGCCACCTGCAGAGTAAGATCATGTATATTAATCACCTAGACTGGCAAGCACAGAGCAAAAACATTCACAGATAAAAGAGAGTGACCTGTGGAGGGGACAAGGAGGCATTGGACTTCAATACCAAGGCTGCAGCAGGAGAGACAAGCTCACTTTCAGCAAAGTTGATTTTGGCATTAGGGTGAGCATAATGTCTTTCACTTCAGGTATAATTCACGAGATCCACTAGGAAGATTTTATCAAAACAAACTTTGCTTAAGAATAGTTAAGACTATAACAAAAATAATTAGCATAACTTTTACCAAAGTACTTGCACATTGCAAAATGTAATTCTTAACAGCTAGCTATCTCTATTGTTCCAAATCAGCAGTATCCCCCCATAGACATAAATCCCTTCTGTAGAACCAGTTAGCACAGAAACCAAAGATGCTTACACGATGCTAGATTTTCAGCCTTTTAACACTTCGGGACAGAAATCCAGACAACAGTTTCGAGAGAAGGCGATATCCTCAAAAGAGTAAACTTCAGAGAAGTAAACCTAGTCTCTGGCAGCTCCCAGCCTCCAGAGACAGAAAAGAGAGACACTTCTTCCTCTCCCAAAAAGCAGACTAAACTGGAGTTCTGTGTAAGCCTAGCTGTACCCAGTCATATGACCATACCTGACAATCATCCCAATCAAATCCAATCTGCAAAATCACAGGGGAACACCAAGAGCAGCAGAACAACATTAGCTCAGATCAAGCAATTATGCTGCTGCAGCAATACAGGATGCTGGTTGGAGACAGAATGACTCCGTGCATAGAACTGCTACAAAAGTTCCTGCACAAGAATATGACTCAAATACATTTCTTAAAGGCATAGTGTCATCACAGCTGGGATTCCTTGCCTCCCTTGGTGTGTCTTTCCTCTACCAATTTACAGGGATCAGCTTATTATATACCTTGCTCTTCACTTCTCATCAGTCCTTGTGAGCAGGATAGCACCAAGACCAAACGAGCCTTTACCCAGACTCTAAGAAAAAACCAGAACCACAGAAACAATAGCTCCCGTATTCAGTGTGGTCTGCCGTCTTCCATTTCTACTGACCTTTTATCCTTGGTAAGCTGCTTTCGGAGAGTGGGTGCAGAGTTGATGGGCTGAATGGCCTCCTGCTGCATCGTGAAGATTCTATGAAATTGAATTTGAGAGAAACCCAGATGGGTTGTTGGATACATTTAATCAGTGGCTCTCAAACTCTCACATCTATATTGTTTTTCCAGGAGATCTGCAACGTAGGTTGGGTGATGTGGGCAGATAGGTTTGGTGTGAGCTGAGGACAGTATGGACACACTGAATTGCAGAGCGGACTGGATACATCACCTGAGAGAGGAGTGTACATGGAGTGCTGGGCCCAGTGCCAGATTTAGACTTGGTGAGGCCCTACGCTATATAAAGCTTGGAGGCCCCTTGTTAAAAAGTTACATCAAAAGGTCTCAAAGGTGCGCACCAAAACAGGACCTTGGGTCACCACAAAAAAATTGAAAACATAATTATGCCTTTTAATTATTTAATAGCAAGGTATTTAAAGTGAAAAATACAAATTTTCAAATGAATGCATTTACTGATTACATATTTATCATTTGGCTGGCTTGATCTCTCTCAGATTTTGGTAATTTTTAAAGTTGCTCTTCAAGCTGGTGCTTTCTTTTTCTTTTCTGGTATCCGCTCTTAAATGTTCACTTCATTGTAAACCTTCTGAAATTTTGTGAGGCCATTGCAGATTGTGAGGCCCTAAACTGTAGCTTGTTTAGCTTATGCCTAAATCCAGCACTGACTGGGCCCCGTTGGAACATCAACACCTTGGCCATAAATTGAGTTCTCAGGGGTTGTATTGGGTGGGGGGGGAGGTACACAAAAGATGTGCTGGGAAACTCCTTCCCAGAGGTTCCCTAATAAAAGATTTGATGGATTGCAAACTTCCTCTGGACAGCTAAACAGTAATTTAAATCACACACATCAGATGGCTCCAACTGTGTTGCTTCAATAGTTACCCACAAAAGAAGTTATTAAAACCACTTCTAGCTTGAGTAACTATTGTACAGATCCACACCAATCCTACCACAGGACTCCCTCATACCCGTCTACCCCCTCGGAGAAGGCCTAACCCAGCTCCCCGGTGCCTGACTGGACATTCCCCCATAGCACCATCCCCACCAGGAGTGAGCTGCACTGTCCTGATCTCACCTGGCCTGAGTCAGAAGGTCAGGCTAAAAAGGGTCGGCTGGATTTTTTGGTAAGAACTTTCAAATGGAGTTGCAATCTAACTCGACCACCAGTCCATCGGAATGTCAAGCCCAATTTAAATACCAGCTTTCTTAAGAACATTAAATTGTTTAAGATGCAGCATTGTATTAGGGTATTACACAGCATCATAATTTAATGATCTGATTATTAATCCATTTAAAAAGGTACTGAAAAAGCTTTAGAATGATTACAGTAGTTACCCACTCACTTGTGATTTCACAGCATCATCATGTGGTCAAAATAAGCATTGCAGGAGAAAAATACTGCAAGGTGAAACCTTGCCATTTGGCATGAGGGATGGGGCAGCACAGTGGTCAGCACTGCTGCCTCAGCGCCAGGGACCCAGGTTTGATTCCCAGCTTGGGTCATTGTCTGTGCGGAGTCTGCATGTTGTGTCTCATTGGGTTTCCTCGGGGTACTCCGGTTTCCTCCAACATGTCTGAAAGATGTGCTGGTTAAGTGCATTGACCCAAACAGGTGCCGGACTGTGGCGACTAGGGGAATTTCACAGTAACTTTATTGCAATGTTAACGTAAGCCTTACTTGTGACTAATAAATAAACTTGTTATTTGAGGACCAAACTCACAAATCCAAGACTAAGGCCTTTTGCTGGATCGTACTTTTTTAAAAAAACTGGGTGACAGCAATCTCGATACACCTACATGCTTTAGAGACTTGAGACAACCTACAACAAGCACCTCAATTAAGCACTTGGGGGGGGTGGGGGGTATAATCATGTGCCTTCAGAAAATACTCTAAATTTAGTGGAAGAAACACAATCCAACAGCAGTGCCGTCTCCTAAGCCAAATTGCCCAGTACTGAGGTGCTAATCAAAACCTGCTGGGTTTTTGTTTGTATGCCCGACAAAAATTGCTCTACTTTGATCCTTAGAGGCATGATACTTCTGGGAGGGGGGGGGAACAACACATGGGCATTTTGGCTTGTTACCAAACAAAATGAAGGCACCAAACAGAAGGTGTTGGGAATATATAAACCTCTCCAGGGGAATGGAAAAGAATTATTAAAAAAAGGAGTTGTAGTTGACTGACAGAGTAACAAGCACATGCTTGTTAAGTAACTGTTTAGTTATAGGGACAGAAATTAATGGGAGGCTGTGGCGTAGTGGTTGTCACTGGACTAGCAATCCAGACAACTAGGGTAATGTCCATATTTGAATCTCATCATGACAGATGCTGAAATTGGAATAGAGATTTGGAATTAAGAGTCTAATGATGACCATGAAACAATTGTTGATTGTCCGAAAAAAAGTTCACTAAATGTCCTTTTAAGGGAAGAAATCTGCTGTCCTTACCTGGTCTGGCCTGCATGTGACTCCAGAGGTGCAGCAATCTGACTCTTAAAATGCCCCCTCAAGGGCAATTAGGGATGGACAATAAATACTGGCCCAGCCAGCGACACCCACATGCCACAAAAGAATTAAAAAACAGATCAAGTATAGTTTCTGGATGAGGACAAATACTATCTAGCTAGGAGATAATGGAGCCTGCTTGGGTGAACAAGATTGTAAATGTACACAAGACATTGTTAAAATTCCAATGTATAAAGTGAACATTCATGATTAGGCAGAGTGCTATCTCAAGACGATGCTCTCAGAACCTGTCCTTGAGTCGCCTGTAATCAGTTTGTGGAACTCCACAACACCGCAGAACAATCTAGCCAACCTCTTGAAGCACCATCTGCCCTACATATGGCAGAGTCTGCAGATCACATGTTGGACTTATCAGCCATTTTAGAACCCACTAAAATCAGAGGGGAAGCAAGTCATCCTCAATTTGGATGCCCAAAACAACTGGGGGGAGCAGGGAAACAAAAACCCATGGCCAGAAGCATCGAAGATGCAGCAACATCTTCGCAAACAATAACTAACAGCATGGTGTATATATATATATATATATTTTATCAGTGTAACCCCCTGCTGACCACTATATGGGGGCTACTATTTAAATATTCAATCAACAGGATCCCGAATATTTAGCGGTTGATGTTGATTTGGCTAATTCCCTGTTTACCCATAAATGTCAGTACTGTAAGTCGGAATATCAAAAATAAATTTAATAACATATCATAAACAGACATGAAACAGTGAGCTCTGCCTCTCTCTCTCTCTGCCTGGAAAAAACTCTCTCTCTCTGCACTCTACCTCTCCAGCTCTGCCTCTCCCTCTCCCTCCAGCTCTCTGCCTCTCCAGCTCTGCCTCTCTCTCTCTGCACTCTTCCTCCAGCTCTCTGCCTCTCCACTTCCTGGCGCCTTTTTTTTCCCGCCCCCAGTGCAATCCCATTGGCCCAGCCCACATCACTCAACCAACAGCATCCTGTTCACAGCACCCACCCTGCAAACAGGACACTGAAGCCCACCAGGGATTAAGAACACTGGTAACTGTCTTACCCACAAATTTTCCTCAGTCCCTTACATCAGTATGATATATCTTTATTTATTTGTACTTTTACAAAAGCTACAAGACATACATTTCACAAACAGCAAACAAGTCAGCAGGAGACTACAGTTAAATATGACAGGCAGCTGCAAGTTGCAAAATTAGCTTGACCATAGAAATATTTTACAGCTCAACACAATTACTGCAGATAAATACAAGGTAGACTAACCATAAGATGCATCACACCTGATTTTCAAAAGGTTAATACCGCAGGATTGAAACAGCAACTGAGGTCACAATTCAACCTGATTATAAAGTTTTGAGATTTAGTTGACAATTCAGGAAATGTGTCCACAGATGCACATTTGGGTCAATTTAAATTTCAGCTGATTTAAGGATATGAAAAGCTAACATCTAGTGAACGAGCTACCTGCCATTCAGGCATAAGGCTCAATGTCAGATCATTCTTCTGGAAGATGCGAAAGATTCTCTTTTCCCTGCCGAAGAGCAGCATTTTGCAGTTCCAACATGACAATTTTCTCCTCCAACTCTTGGTTTCTTCTCTGAAGCTCGGCTGAAACAAGAGAGCTTAAGCTTTAGAAATCAGGCCCAAATCCTTATGTTTCATTTTCTCCCACCGACTCTAAACCAGTCTTTGGCATGTGGAGACAGATCCTTAAACATCCACAATAATATTGCTCTCCAGGGTTAGACGATGTGCTGAACACCACAATATATGATAACAGTTTAAACTAGATTAGGAGGGGATTAGGAACCGGAGGGAAAATTTAGAGCAGAGAACAGGAGGTGGAGAATTAACAGGAGGTGGAGAATGAGCGTGCAACTCTGAAAGACAGAAGCAGTACAGGTGAAAAAATGTACAGCACAGGCATTTTAAAAAGGTACTTATGTAAATGCAAGGAACATAGTAAATAAAGCTGAGCTGAGGGTACAGATAAATATCCTCGCTATAAAGGAATCTTGACTTAAATTGGCAATTCAACATCCCTCGAATATCAGGCAGGAGGGGGATAAAAAAGGTGGGATGTACAGCATCATTGGTTAATGAATTACATTTGAGGGGTGATGTACGAAGTGAAGCATCAAATGAGGCCACATGGGTTGAGCTGAGAAATATAAAAAGGGGCAGCCACACTGCTAGGAGTGTACTATAGACCCCAAAATAGTGGGAGTTCGAAGAGCAAATTGTAGACAGATTTCTAAGTGAAATAACAATAGAGCAGTAATCAATGGGGACTTGAATGATTGATATCAATTGGGGTGGATATGAACAGTGTGAAGGGCAAAATTCATGCACTGCATTCAAGCCAAGATTTTAGCCAGCACATAAGCCCAACCAGAGGGGTGCAATTCTAGATTTAGATTCAGAAAATGAAGTTGGGCAAGTGGATGACACAATAGGAGACCATTTTGAAGATAGTGACCATAATATAGATTGATTTAAAATCAACAAGGGAAAGGACAAAGCTCCCACCCAAGCCTATAACAATTGCATTTTTTGAGATACTTCCAACATGAAGTTTGCTGTACGAATTGCGAATAAAAATGTAATGTTCTTCTTTAGCTAGACTATTCATTGAGATCAAATACTTTTTGCTGGTTGTTCAATATCGGACACAGTTTCTTGCCAACTCAAAAAATGACAAACACTATATCCCAAATGTTTTGCTGAAGCATGACAGACAATTCTCTGTTAAACTGCAGAAGTTGATGTACAGACAACCTGAAGGCTGAATTTTGTGCCTTGCAGGGTGTGGAAAGCAAAAAAAAACCTACTTTTCCTTGGGGGTTGATTAGAATGGCCTGTGTAAAGAGAAATAAAAATCAAGACTCTTACCCACTTCTTTCTGTTCAGATTTACATGTGGATTTTGCTGTTTTATTCTGCAAAGAGATAATCCACCATTACAATTTAATTACCTTTTCAAGCAACACAAAACCATATAATGCAAAAATACAGGACTGGGCGTTGAAGCATTACTCAAGATGACAGCCAGCCAACAGGGAAGATGTGAGCAGGTGTTTTCTGGGAAAGAACACTCGAAAATGTCCCTTGCTGGATTGAGAAATCCCAAATGGCACCCAAACAAAGTAGGCCTCAGCCGATGGTGTTTGGTTGGTCTGCTCTGAAGCTAATCTTGAGTTTTGGGTGAAAAGAGGTAGACAAATGAAAAAAAAACAGGTGACAGTTCTCCATATCTATAGGACTTAAAATTAGAAACCAAAATATAACTTTCAAATCAGTCTCCTGGAAAAAAAGCTTCCTGATGCTGTTTGCAGGAGCCTGCTATTTGCATTCCCAATTACAAAAGTGACCACACTTCAAAAGCAAGTTAGTCATCAACAGTGAAGCACGTTAGAACTGGGATTGTGAAAGGTGTTACAAAAACCCAAGTCTTTTTCCTGCAAAGGGAAAATGTGTGCACAAAGCAGACATAGCAACTGACCACTCTGCAGAATAACGAGTCAAAACATTCATGCACCCAAGTTTGTGTTTTAAATACCATAGGTGGTCAATTTCTGACATCTCGGGAGGGGAAAAAAAAAGAGGGAAAAGAATCTTCCCATCAGTTTTTGTTTCATGTGGTCAAAGACATTTACATACCAATTTGACTTTTGGTTCTGAGGCTAGACTCTTTCCTGCCTTCATCCCCACCTTCTGCTTGCAGGGTAATGGTTCTGTTTTCATTTGAAATTTGGCAGTCACCTCTCCTGTAAAATAAAAGCAGTAGGATTTGACAGAATGGATTTAAAAAACGCAAATAAAAAGGAAGACACAATACTCAAAAAACTAAGTGTCATAGGAAACTTTACACTTCCCCTGGAGAAAAGCAACATAAAACTGGAAAACAAGTAAAACAGCAGTCCCCAGAAAATTGTGGCAAGTAATGATGCTTATACAAGACACATCCAATGCAGAAAACAAGGGCAAACCAATTGATAATTAAAACTGGGTACTATTTACTAAAAAACACCACTTAAACTGGTTCAGCCATACACAATTCATGAAGTCAAAACTGCATCAACCATAAACAAATGAACCAAGACCACACAAGATTTAAAATCACTCGGATCTCTAGGGGAGTGAACACATTGTGTTAAGTAGAAAATACCCCAGTAGGAGAAAAGCCAGCATTATTGAAATTAAAAAAGAGGTTGCCAACTTTCAAGTTGCAGCCAATTTAAAGATGTGCATTAGTCTTACAAACGGAAACAGATGGCAGGGAAATCAGCCTGGATATAGAGAAGTAAAACCACTCAATACTACAGCAGGTTAATGCTGCTTTGCAATATGCCATTATTTTGCCCCTGACTTTAGCAATACTAGTTTTTCATTTTGATGGGCATGTATCCTACTTCTTCAGATGCGATTTGAGACTTTTGTAATTTAAAAGCAAACTTTTGAATGTACAGTGGAATAAGTGCACTCGACAAAATGTGAACACACTCAGACTCTCAGATGAATGCATGCATACCTCAAGAAAGCCCCAGATACTTTTCCAAATAAATTTCATGACACTTGCATTTCAACAGCTGTGTAAAATGGTTAGGAATCAAGTGTGCAAAGGAAGTATTCACTTATGATCTGGGTGTGATCGGTTTCAAGTTAGTATTCACCCCAACAAGTAATATTCCCTGAAAATAATCCGACAGACAGACTGTAAAGCCAATACAGAAAACAATGATTTCACTATACCAGCAGTCTTCGATTTCTTTGGGGGTGGACTTAGTGTTCTCTTCTGTTCCATTGCACTGTTGTGCTGTTTTATGCTGATCACATTATTTTGGGAGGCCAAAACTAAAGAGTTGCTGGCTTTCCGGTTGACATGTGGATGACCAGCCATACCTGTGAAAAATAAGTTAAAATCGTAAATCTAAAATG
Organism: Mustelus asterias; assembly: GCF_964213995.1. Lineage (NCBI taxonomy): Eukaryota > Metazoa > Chordata > Chondrichthyes > Carcharhiniformes > Triakidae > Mustelus > Mustelus asterias. The sequence continues at coordinate 46,476,369 of NC_135824.1, read as the reverse complement.
GAGAAACATATTCCAACTGGACTAAATTGGAGGGGAACAGGTTGGTCTAAATGAAGTGCTGAAACAAAATTCACTGATTAAAAAGATCCTGGATGGGATTTAAGCCAACAAGATGATTTTGATCACTCACTTAACAGAACAAGCAGATAGCCAGAATAAATTTGTAACTTTTACAGAGCAACATCAGTTCAAAGACGGTATAAAATATAAAATGCAAGGACAAAGACAGAAATAACCAGCAGGGACCCAAGTGGATTAATTTCCACACATGGCATCTTCAATTAATCAGCTTTTAATATTAGAAGTCCAATAACATGGGTGGCAAGATGGCAGTGGTTAGCACTGCTGTCTCACAGCGCCAGGGACCCAGGTTCAATTCCCGGCTTGGGTCACTGTCTGTGTGGAGTCTGCACGTTCTCCCCGTGTCTGCATGGGTTTCCTCTGGACGCTCCGGTTTCCTCCCACAGTCCAAAAGACGTGCTGGTTAGGTGCATTGGCCATGCTAAATTCTCCCTCTGTACTCGAACAGGTGCCAGTGTGGCACAACTAGGGGATTTTCACAGTAACTTCATTGCCGTGTTAATGTAAGCCTACTCATGACACTAATAAATAAAATAAACATGAATCAATTAATTAGTGCTGCAAAGATTGATGGAAATTTGAACAAGGAGGCTTTGGAATGACTAGCTTTAATGTACCTTAACATCTGCCAGAGTATTGCAAAATTAACTGTCCAGTAAAATTGGATTTGTTCAATCCCAAAGTATCTCCCTTAGCGAGGTAGGCAACAATAACATAGATCAACTCTACTTATTCACCCACACTGCTCTGCCAGGAAGTAAATTGTGCTAGGACCACAGATTCCCAAAAGTGAAATCTTACTAAAAGCAATCCAAAATGGCAGTGGAAGGGATTTCTGTGCATCGTTATTAGGGTGATATTTTAAGAGGTCATTTTTAATTCTGGGAAGATTAAAAGTTTAATTGTAGAAAATGGATGGGAGAAAGCATCTAAACCAGTTTGAAAACTAGTATATGGAAAAGATTGGGGCCATTTTGAGTGAAAGGGGTTACAAGATCATAAAACGGCAGATGGGATTCCTTAGCTAGGGAATTAGAAATGAAGTGTCTACAATGCTTACAAAGAAATGCAGCCCAGAGAATTGTTTTGTTTTTGGGAGTTAGAGCCCTGGAAGTCTACATCACCATGAAGATGGACACAAAGTTTTTGGGTTTTGATTGATCTGTGTATTTGCTTGGGGAGTGTTCTGCAGTTTGGAAAGGGCTATATTGAAAAAAGTGCTGTTGTTAGGCGTTGCTGTCAGTTGGCTCAGTATAGCTGGGGCTCAGGAGAAGTCCTCAGAATGGGGGTAGTGGCAGGAGGTCACTGGCTCTAACCTGAAACCAGGTTAGGGCCCAGGCACAGTCCTGGGAATCACCTGTAGTTTGGAGTAGCCAGAGAAATTGGAGTTTGGAACTGCTCCTGGATTTCACCAGTCTGGTAAAGTTAGCCAGCTGTTGAAGAGCTGAAATTGTACAGGTTGAGGTGGAGGTGCAGACTGAAATCCAGAGAATGGAGTCTCAGGAAGTTAAGTTGCTTATGAATGCCTGGATAGGTTGCTGAGTAATTCGTAGAAACTCTCTGGGTTGCATTTGTTATTTATTTTACAGTGTGGTGTGCTTTATCAGTTTGTCTGTTAACTTACGTCCACCTCATATTAACTCATGCTCAGATGTTAAAGAGCACAAGGTAGATATCATAAATTGTCTCATCTTTTTGACATTGTATGGAAAAGTTAATTTTTGCTTGTTCAAAACAGGGGATCTGATGACTTCACTTCTTGAATCTCACCCTCCTTTAAACATAACATTCTGGTCCCTCACCAGATCTTAAAAATGCAGGGGTCTGATCTCAAATCATAATACACACTTTGCAATCCTGATCGAGTCCAGTGGTTTAAGCTACTGGGCGCATCGAGTAGTTTGTTTAGGTATCTTGGTGTAGCTTCGCCTGACTTAAGAGGTCTTCAGCTGGCACAATGCATTATTATTTGATCAAGGGTTCTATTATTTTGCATCACTCAGCTTAGTTATTCTAAAATTAAGTGAAAATTCAATTCTAAAGTAAAGAACATCTTTCCTGTATTATTTATTTGTCACAAGTAACCTTATATTAACATTGCTATAAAGTTACGTGAAAATCCCTTAGTTGTCACACCCTGGCACCTGTTTGGGTACACTGAGGGAGAATTTAGCATGGCCAATGCACTTAACTAGCACATCTTTCATACTGTGGGAGGAATCAGGAGCACCAGAGGAAACCCATGCAGACATAGGGAGACTGTGCAGACTCGGCATAGACGTGACCCAAGTCGGGAATCAAACCCAGGTCCCTGGCGTTGTGATGCAGCAGTGCTAACCACTGTGACAAGTATCAATTAAGATTTCTTTCTTTATGCCATCCTAAAAGTTTGTAGGGGCATGGCATAATGGTATTGTCATTGAACTAGTAATAGACACCCAGGGTAATGCTCTGGAGACCAGGGTTTGAATCCCACCATGGCAGATGGTGAAATTGGAAACGAATAAAAATCTGGAATTAAATGTCTAATGACGGTCATGAATCCATTGCCAATTGCCATGAAAACCAATCTGGTTCACCTTACCCTACAGGTGATTCCAGATCCTAAACTCTTAATTCTAAATGGCCAACAAGGCACTCAGTTCAAAAGGCAATTAGTGATCGGCATTCCCATGAATTAAAGAAACACATTTAGTCCTGTATTATGATAGGATGAGGGATGAATTGGCTAAGGTAGACTGGGAGAGCAGGCTGGCAGGTAGGATAGCTGAGGAACAGTGGAGGATTTTTAAGGAGATCCTTTTCAGTTCTCAGCAAAAATATATTCCAGCAAAAAACAAGGATTGTAAGAAAAGGGAGAACCAGCCGTGGATAACGAAGGAAATAAAGGAGAGTATTAAAATAAAAACAGCTGCGTACAGAGTGGCCAAAAATAGTGGAGAAACAAGTGATTGGGAAAAATTTAAGAAACAACAAAGAGAGACTAAGAAAGCGATAAAGAAAGGAAGGATAGACTATGAAGCTAGGCTAGCAATTAATATAAAAAATGATAGTAAAAGTTTTTATAAATATATAAAAAGGAATAGAGTGGCTAGAGTGAATGTTGGACCCTTGGAGGACGAGAGGGGGGAGTTAATAGTGGGAAATGAGGATATGGCTGAGTCTTTAAATAAGTTTTTTGTGTCGGTCTTCACGGTGGAGGACACAAATAGTTTGCCAAATATTAACGATAGAGGGTTGGCAGCAGGAGAAATACTTAATACAATTAATGTTACCAGAGAGGCAGTGCTGGGTAGACTAATGGGACTGAAGGTGGATAAGTCCCCGGGTCCGGATGGAATGCATCCCAGGGTATTGAAAGAAATGTCAGAGGTAATAGTGGATGCGTTAGTGATTATTTATCAAAACTCGTTGCATTCTGGGGTAGTGCCGGTTGATTGGAAAACGGCTAATGTTACGCCGCTGTTTAAAAAAGGAAGGAGACAAAAGGCGGGTAACTATAGGCCGGTCAGCTTAACGTCTGTAGTAGGGAAAATGCTGGAATCCATTATTAAAGAGGAGATAGCAGGGCATCTGGATAGAAATGGTTCGATCAATCAGACGCAGCATGGATTCATGAGGGGAAAGTCGTGCTTGACGAACATGTTGGATTTTTATGAAGATGTGACTAGGGCGGTTGATGGAGGAGAACCGGTGTTTTTGGATTTCCAAAAGGCGTTTGATAAGGTGCCCCATAAAAGGCTACTGAAGAAGATTAGGGCACACGGAGTTGGGGGTAGTGTGTTAAAGTGGATTGGGGACTGGCTATCCGACAGGAAGCAAAGAGTCGGAATAAATGGGTGTTTTTCCGGTTGGAGGAAGGTAACTAGTGGCGTGCCGCAGGGATCGGTACTCGGGCCGCAACTATTTACCATTTATATAGATGATCTGGAGGAGGGGACGGAGTGTAGGGTAACGAAGTTTGCAGACGACACAAAGATAAGTGGAAAAGTGAATCGTGTGGAGGACGGAGAAGATCTGCAGAGAGATTTGGACAGGCTGAGTGAGTGGGCGAGGATATGGCAAATGGAGTATAACGTTGAGAAATGCGAGGTTATACACTGGAGGAAATAATAACAAATGGGATTACTATCTCAATGGAAACAAATTAAAACATGCTACCGTGCAAAGGGACCTGGGGGTCCTTGTGCATGAGACGCAAAAGCCCAGTCTGCAGGTACAACAGGTGATCAAGAAGGCAAATGGGATGTTGGCCTATATTGCGAAGGGGATAGAATATAAAAGCAGGGATGTCTTGATGCACCTGTACAGGGCATTGGTGAGGCTGCAGCTGGAATACTGTGTGCAGTATTGGTCCCCTTATATGAGGAAGGATATATTGGCATTGGAGGGAGTGCAGAGAAGGTTCACCAGGTTGATACCGGAGATGAGGGGTTTGGATTATGAGGAGAGGCTGAGGAGATTGGGTTTGTACTCGTTGGAGTTTAGAAGGATGAGGGGGGATCTTATGGAGACTTATAAGATAATGCGGGGGCTGGATAGGGTGGAGGCGGAGAGATTCTTTCCACTTAGTAAGGAAGTTAAAACTAGAGGACACAGCCTCAAAATAAAGGGGGGTCGGTTTAAGACAGAGTTGAGGAGGAACTCCTTCTCCCAGAGGGTGGTGAATCTCTGGAATTCTCTGCCCACTGAGGTGGTGGAGGCTACCTCGCTGAATATGTTTAAAGTGCGGATGGATGGATTCCTGATCGGTAAGGGAATTAAGGGTTATGGGGATCAGGCGGGTAAGTGGTACTGATCCACGTCAGATCAGCCATGATCTTATTGAATGGCGGGGCAGGCTCGAGGGGCTAGATGGCCTACTCCTGCTCCTATTTCTTATGTTCTTATGTTCTTATTAATGGAGGTTGATTAGTGAACACGAGGCGCTTTTTCTTTCAGAATCCTTCCACAATTTAATCAGCAAAGTGCACAATATTTACCTATATTAGGAAGCTTCGAGTCTGCTTTTGTTGCCTGCACAGTTAGTTGTGATGTTACCAGTGAAGATCTTTTCCTTACTTCAGGTATCTTTGCGATAGCTTTAGTCAAAGGCTGATTAGTTTCTGCTTCAAGAGGTATCTGGAAAAGAACATAATTTACAACCAAAGATTTTTTTTTAAAATAAGAAATAGTGTGCAGAGATAATGTCAATAGTATACTATACACAGATAATAGTGTTAAGAAATAGGCAATTAGACCAATGCAAAACTATTAACAGCAATTTGAAGATCGGTGCGGATATACACTTAGTGATCTTCAATTTCCAGGGACCTGTTGCCATTCAATAAAGCCAAAAAAAGCAAAAACAAACTCTCTCCTAGCTTATAGATGGCCAACCAACGTTGAATCAAGGCAAGCAGTGCACACAATTATTAGCCATTATAAAGTGACCGGCTCAAGTGAAATACCAAATGTTGTTTAAAATGTGGTTGTGAAAATACAACTTACTTTAGTAGTGACTGCAGCGTGGCATGATGGAACTTTATTTGTTGTACTTTGCCCAATCCCTATCGCACTGTTTGGTCTTCCCGAAACTATACGAGGTTTTGGAACGTGCGTCTTTGAAAAACTAGGTGGTTGCATTGGAGGTTTTCCTCCTCTTCCCACAGCAGCAGAACAACCTACTTTACAGGTTCTAGCAGGTGGTGGTATAGAATCATTTGGAGCTCCATATTTGTGCACTTCAGACACAGGTGCTTGACTAACATTTTTCCTTATGGCTCCAGGGAGACGAGAAACTTGTTTCAAGGAATTCTCAGTTGCAATTTTGGTTTGCTGCAATCGCAGTCCAGGTCTTGGTGCATTTGAATCTTTTCCAGGACAGGTTTTAATTTCAGTGACAGTAGTGTCAGAGCTTCTGCAGACATCTTTAGTGCTGTCTTGTTCCTCTGGGCACTCACCCACTCCATTACCCACACTATCCTGAAGTGTGGAGGTTGAAGCCAGAAAAGAATGTAGATATTCTGGAGAACTCTGCCTCCTCCCTGTAAAGCATGGAGTAGACATGCAATGTGGAGCCCATTCTGAAATCATAACTAAATCTGCCTGCTCACAAATACTTATTTCTTTGTTCTGGGAGGTTTCTCTCAAATGTACACTTCCTTTGAGAGCACAATCACCTTTAGGCAATTCTGTAGAACAGTTGACATTACCGCCTTGATTTGTTTTATTAGATATTTTATTCAAGCATATGGAATCACCCCGCTTCTCTAAATTCAGAGTTAAATTTGAGATGCTACTTTTGCCAGTCTCCTTCACTCGCTCCAACTCTGATCCACAATCTGGAGCACATTTTCTCACAAATCTGGCTTCAGTCAAGCTTCCTGACGATAGAGACAGTCTGCAATCAGGCAAGTTAGTTAATTTGCTGGGGTTAATTTCCAAATTGTTGCCACGCTTTGATGCATCAAATGTAGCAGTGCAGTCATTGACATTCACAATTCCATTTGATTGCTCTCTATCACCCCTAGGTAAAAGCAGCTCACAATCAGACAAGACAGGTGCTTTGCAATCATTTTCAAGATTACTTTCCTGTGGCGGGACATCAAATGTTGCATTTTTGTGGTCATCCACAGTTGTATTATTTAACTGCAGCAGCTCACAATTGGACAAGACCAGTGCATTACTATCATTTTTAAGCTTACTTTCACTTGGTTGTGCATCAAATGTTGAATTTTTATGGTCATCCACAGTCATGGTACCATTTAACTGCACTACAGCTTGGTTGTCACTGGCCTGGAGGTCATTTCCAAAAGTGTTTTCATGTCCTGATAAGTCAAACGTCACGTTTTTATCTTGCACAGTTATTGTTTCGTTCAACTGGATTAAATCAGGTGTAGCAAGAGATGGCTTGTAATCTAACAAAACAGGTGCCTTGGTTTCATTGTCAAAACTGCCTTTGTGCATTGGCAAAATTAGGTTTTCATCACTTTGCATGCTTCTTTCAAACAACTGATCTACCTTAGATAGCAATAAATTGCAGTCAGGCAAAGTCTTGGCAGGCATGAAACTTTCACAAGAAGCATCACCCCTTGCACCTAAAGATTGTGTATTTGATGCACCGCTCCCTTTGATTTCAGTGAACTGGATTAAATCTACTGTCGGTGGGAGCAGCTCACAATTGGATATGGTGGGTGACTTGCTGAGGACATTGTTGGAATAGACATCGTGCTTTGGTGCATCATCTTCATGGTCATTTGGGTCACTTGGCACCATGGTTTCATTTAGTGGAATCAAATTTCTTGCAGGGGACCAAGGCAGGGTTTCAGTTTCAATATCATTATTCATCTTAGCACTAACAGGTGAATCTTCAGTTTTGATTTCTGCTTCTGTGAGAACTAGTTGACGATTGTCATCTGTTAAGCCTTCTTCTTGCAGTTTTGAGGTGCTGCCACCAAGTGGCAATTTTGCAAGAGGGGTTTCGGAACAGCAGGAGAAGAATGAACAGTCAAATGGTACAGGTTCCTCATTTATCATGGAAACATTGGCTGCAGGAACAGGATTTATGGCATCAACTGTACAGAGAGGAGAGGTCTCACTTTTACTACTTAACTCAGCAGCTATACGTAGACATTCTTCTGCAACAAAACTGCTGAATAAGGGTGAGACATAACTAGGTTCCATAAGCTGTGGTGGGCAATGGGCTGATTGCATGTGCTCACGTTCAAATATACTGTCAGACACACTAATATTGGGCACGTTTTGTTGTACCATCACCCCATCTACATTTTTTGTTTTTAGAGGAATCTGCCTTGTACTCTTGTCACCAGAACTTGGAAGACAGTGTGTTGCATTCAGAGAATTTTCATTTGGGAGTGCAGCCATTTTGCATTTAATATCCATCCTTCCACTCAATTTTTGGGTAGAGTTTAGACTGAGGGATCCTCTGCCAAATGGCCTGTTTTTGACATTTGAGACACTTGACGCTTGTTTCTTAAAAACCTTGGTACTCTCAAGTTTTCAAATTATTGGTACTAACTTCCTGCTGCCTCAATTCAGTTTGTGGAATATTTGAGCAACTTTTACATGGATTTTCTCTGGTCAACAGTGGATGTCTACATGTGATGGTGCTACACTGTTCCTCTTAGAAGCAGCAGAAACAACTGTGTTACTTGCAGTTTTAGTGGAAACACATGTTGAAGCACGACACTTTGGTGTAGCTAATGAAGACTTCATTGAACGCTGTCTGGGCAAAGTTGGCACTTTTCAGCACCAAGGCAAGGAAAGAATAAAATCTCATCAGCAACAATCTATATAAAAACAGCTTATCAACAACAATGTATATGTGGGTTGAGAGAACACAGTCCACAAGCATTTAAGAGATTTATCAGTACATTATACATCAAATAACAAAAATTGAACTAATTTGATGTGAAAAGAGTAGAATGTTCTAATTGCATAGTCCTGGAAGTGATCATTTCTAACATGTGCAAGACAGGATGGACCAGGAGAGAGACTTTCCTCATTCTAGCTTGATATCTTCAAAAACAGTTGAATTGTGAAGGCAAACAAAATTTGACAGAAAAGATGAAAAAACAAAGATGATTTGGAAGACAGGACTTGGGAGTTGGAGATGGCAGGTTGGCCCTTTAAGATCATGGCTGATCTGGTCCACAGGGATGGTGCCAGAGGACTGGAGAATGGCGAATGTTGTTCCTCTGTTTAAGAAAGGGAATAGAAATGACCCTGGTAATTATAGACCGGTTAGTCTTACTTCGGTGGTTGGTAAATTGATGGAAAGGGTCCTTAGGGATGGGATTTACGACCATTTAGAAAGATGCGCATTAATCCGAGATAGTCAGCACGGATTCGTGAAGGGCAAGTCGTGCCTCACAAATTTGATAGAATTTTTTGAGGAGGTAACTAAGTGTGTTGATGAAGGTAGGGCAGTTGATGTCATATACATGGATTTTAGTAAGGCGTTTGATAAGGTCCCCCATGGTCGGCTTATGATGAAAGTGAGGAGGTGTGGGATAGAGGGAAAGTTGGCCGATTGGATAGGTAACTGGCTGTCTGACCGAAGACAGAGGGTGGTGGTGGATGGAAAATTTTCGGACGGGAGACAGGTTGCTAGCGGAGTGCCACAGGGATCAGTGTTTGGTCCTCTGCTCTTTGTGATTTTTATTAATGACTTAGAGGAGGGGGCTGAAGGGTGGATCAGTAAATTTGCTGATGACACCAAGATTGGTGGAGTAGTGGATGAGGTGGAGGGCTGTTGTAGGCTGCAAAGAGACAGATAGGATGCAAAGCTGGGCTGAAAAATGGCAAATGGAGTTTAACCCTGATAAATGTGAGGTGATTCATTTTGGTAGGACTAATTTAAATGTGGATTACAGGGTCAAAGGTAGGGTTCTGAAGACTGTGGAGGAACAAAGAGATCTTGGGGTCCATATCCACAGATCTCTAAAGGTTGCCAGTCAAGTGGATAGAGCTGTGGAGAAGGCCTATAGTGTGTTAGCTTTTATTAACAGGGGGTTGGAGTTTAAGAGCCGTGGGGTTATGCTGCAACTGTACAGGACCTTGGTGAGACCACATTTGGAATATTGTGTGCAGTTCTGGTCACCTCACTATAAGAAGGATGTGGAAGCGCTGGAAAGAGTGCAGAGGAGATTTACCAGGATGCTGCCTGGTTTGGAGGGTAGGTCATATGAGGAAAGGTTGAGGGAGCTAGGGCTGTTCTCTCTGGAGCGGAGGAGGCTGAGGGGAGACTTAATAGAGGTGTATAAAATGATGAAGGGGATAGATAGAGTGAACGTTCAAAGACTATTTCCTCGGGTGGATGGAGCTATTACAAGGGGGCATAACTATAGGGTTCGTGGTGGGAGATACAGGACGGATGTCAGAGGTAGGTTCTTTACACAGAGAGTGGTTGGGGTGTGGAATGGACTGCCTGCAGTGATAGTGGAGTCAGACACTTTAGAAACATTTAAGCGGTTATTGGATAGGCACATGGAGCACACCAGGATGATAGGGAGTGGGGTAGCTTGATCTTGGTTTCAGATAAAGCTCGGCACAACATCGTGGGCCGAAGGGCCTGTTCTGTGCTGTACTGTTCTATGTTCTATGGTTGTGGTCTCAATACCACTTTTTTGTTGTCTCATTGCAGGAAAAAAATGATTTTCATTTCCATCTTGGAAAGTAGACCTCTTATGCTTAAACTGTCTTTCCAATATAGGGAGGGGATGACTTAGTGTTATTATCGCTAGACTAGACTATTAATCCAGAAACTCAGCTAATGCTCTGGGGACCCGGGTTCAAATCCCGCCACGGCAGATGGTGGAATTTGAATTCAATAAAAGATAGCTGGAATTAAGAATCTACTGATGACCATGAAACCATTGTCGTTTGTCAGAAAAACCCATCTGGTTCACCAATGCCCTTTGGGAAGGAAATCTGTCATCCTTACCTGGTCTGGCCTACATGTGACTCCAGAGCCACAGCAATGTGGTTGAGTCTCAACTGCCCTCAGGCACCTGGGGATGGGCAATAAATGTTCCATGAATAAAAAAAACTAATTGGAAACATCCTCTTCATATCTACCCTATTAAGATTCCTCAGGATCTCATGCTTCAATAAGATCAACTCTCAATCCTCTAACCTTCAAAAAGCCAGTGGATATAGGCCCAACCCATCAAGTATTAAGGTAAGCCCCTCAACCACCAGGAATGAAGCAAATCAACGTTCTCCAAACTGCTTCTAAGGAAAATATATACTTTCTCAAACAAAAAAATACCAAAACTGTACACAGTTTTTAAAAATAAAGGCAAAATACTGCAGATATTGGAACCAGAAACAAAAACAGAAAATGCTGGAAAATCTCAGAAGGTCTGACAGCATCTGTGGAGAGAATAGAGTCAACATTTGAAGTCTGGATGGCCCATTGACCGAGCTAAGAACAAATAAAATCAGACAAGAATTATAATATGTGGGGGAGGGGTGGGGCTGTAATTGGACAAAGGAAATAAAAATAGTGAAGGCTGAGAAAGATGCTAAAGTGTCCATTAAATGTGGGAATGGCATTTCAGAGGTTCAGATTGGAAGGGACTATCTGAGGAATGTGGAAGATGCCCTGAAAGGGGGGGGGGGGGGGGGGGACAGAAAGACATCAGTGGAGAGAGTTGAAGTCACGATGCACAGCAAGATTGGAGAAATGGAAAATTGTAAGAATGAAAAATGATAAAAATGGATGATTGAGATGAAAAATGAAATGATATAAATGGAAAGGGGGTGACGGTGGAGGGGAGAGTTCATGCTCTGAAGTGGTTGAACTCAATGTTCAGTCCGGAAGTGTAAAGTGCCCAATCAGAAGCTGAAGTGCTTTTCTTCCAGTTTGCAATGGGGTTCACTAGAGCATTGCAAAAGGCCAAGGATGGACACGTGGACAGGAGAGCAGGGTGGTGTGTTACCGCGACAGGAAGATCTGGGTCCTGCATGCAGATGGACAGTATTTTAGGTGTGATCTTGTCAAGGTCCTGTACAGCTGCAGTACACCCAGTATTCCCTATTGGGGTGAGGAAAGGGGTGGCATTGGAGAACTAAAGGCAAGGCAAGCAGCCACAAAAACAGAAGCAAAGACACAGGATTTCATTTTATTCATTGGATGTAGGCATCACTGGCTAAGCCAGCAATTATTGCCCACCCCGACCCTCGAACTGAATGGCTTCCTAGGCCATTTTAGAGGGCAGTTAAGTGTCAACCAAATTGCTGTGAATCTGGGGTCATTTGTAGGCCAGACCAGATGGAATGGCAGATTGCAGGGGCAGCACAGTGGCAGTGGTTAGTACTGCTACCTCAGTGCCAGGGACTCGGGTTCGATTCCTGGCTTGGGTCACTGTCTGTGTGGAGTTTGCACATTCTCCCCGTATCTGCGTGGGTTTCTTCCGGGTGCTCTGGTTTCCTCTCACTGTCTGAAAGATGTGCTGGTTAGGGTGCATTGACCTGAACAGGCGCCGGATTGTGACGACGAGGGAAATTTCACAGTAACTTCTTTAGTGTTAATGTAAGCCTTGCTTGTGACTAATAAATAAAATGTTTTTAAAACTTCTTCCCTGAATGGCATGAGTGAACTAGATGAGTTTTTAACGACAATCAATAATGGTTTCATGTCATTAGACTTTTTAATTTCAGATTTTATTTGATATAAACTTCACCATTTGCCATGATGGGATTTAAACCTAGGTCCCCAGAGCACGGCTGTTGGGCTCTGGCCTACTAGTTCAGGGACAATACCGTTACACCACCACCTCCCCGTAAGTCAGTTAAAAAGACTAGATTCTCTAGTTGGAGGAGAACCTTTGATAAGAAAAAATGTAATGGCGAAGGAATTAGCAACGATGCTCTCATACAAACTCCACCCCCAAAAAAAGCTTCCAATCCACAACCTATAAAGGACAGGACAAAAATAACCCTGTTGAGGCAAGTAACAAAAGGGTGAGTGAGGAAGGGAGTAAAGTAATAAAAGCTACATCCGAGAGAGAATTAATGGGCACATCAGACACTCTAGATTGTTAGTGCTTCCCTGACACGTCAAAATTTCCAAAGTAGCAAAAATTTCATCCTCAAACTATATTTGGAGATGACTTGTCCAAGCCTGAGACTATGTTGGGAAGAACATGCAGTCACTGGCAAACTTAATTATTGAGTGTAATGCAATCTCAATGTAACGAGATTACCAAGACTTGATGCAATCGTCAAAATATCAAACCAATCAACTCAGTCTGCAGTACTACGACCCTCCACAATACGCGCATTCCTCTAATTCTGGCAGTTAGTGTATGCACAATCAGCATACAGTGGTTAGCACTGCTGCCTCAGTACCAGGGATACAAGCTCGATTCCAGCCTTGGGTCACTGTGTGGAGTTTGTACGTTTTCCCCATGCCTGTGTGGGTTTCCTCCGGTGCTCTGGTTTCCTCCACTGTCCAAAGATGTGCAAGTTGGGGGATTGGCCATGCTAAATTGCCCCTTAGGGTCAGGGGGATTAGCAGGGTGCATACATAGCATTACAGGGATAGGGCCTGTGTGCGATTGTTGTCAGTGCAGACTCAATGGGCCAAATGGCCTCTTTTTGCATTGTAGGGATTCCAAGATGTCCACACATCATAACTGCTCTACCGGTGGCAGGAGTGCCTACTGCTGCTTAGTCCCTAATTCCTGGGATCTCTTCCCTAGATCCTACACTTCACTCTCTCCTCGGATACATCCTTTGAAATCTACCTATCTGACCAAGGTTTTGGTCAAATAATATAAAGCAAAACCCTGCAGAAACAAAAACAGAAAATGCTGGAAAGTTTCAGCAGGTCTGACAGGTCCACACAGTGGTTCGATTCCTGATTTGGGTCACTGTCTGTGTGGAGTTTGCATGCTCTCCCCGTGTCTGCATGGGTTTCCTCCAGATGCTCCTGTTTCCTCCCACAGTCTGAAAGGTGTGCTGGTTAGGTGCATTGACCCGAACAGGCACAGACTGTGGCAACCAGGGGGTTCTCACAGTAACTTCATTGCAGTGTTAATGTAAGCCTTACTTGTGACTAATAAATAAACTTTACTTTAGCATTTGTGGGAAGAGAATAGAGCCAGGCTTTCCAGTCTGGATGACCCTTCATCAGAGCCACTTGACCCAACACCACCCTGAACAAAGAACAAAGAACAGTACAGCACAGGAAACAGGCCCTTCGGCCCTCCAAGCCTGTGCCGCTCCTTGGTCCAACTAGACCAATTGTTTGTATCCCTCCATTCCCAGGCTGCTCATGTGACTACCCAGGTAAGTCTTAAACGATGTCAGCGTGCCTGCCTCCACCACCCTACTTGGCAGCGCATTCCAGGCCCCCACTACCCTCTGTGTAAAAAACATCCCTCTAATATCTGAGTTATACTTCGCCCCTCTCACCTTGAGCCCGTGACCCCTCGTGAACGTCACTTCTGATCTGGGAAAAAGCTTCCCACCGTTCACCCTATCTATCCCCTTCATAATCTTGTACACCTCGATTAGGTCTCCCCTCATTCTCCATCTTTCCAGGGAGAACAACCCCAGTTTACCCAATCTCTCCTCATAGCGAAGACCCTCCATACCAGGCAACATCCTGGTAAACCTTCTCTCTAACGCCTCCACGTCCTTCTGGTAGTGCAGCGACCAGAACTGGACGCAGTGCTCCAAATGTGGCCTAACCAGCATTCTATACAGCTGCATCATCAGACTCCAGCTTTTATACTCTATACCCCATCCTATAAAGGCAAGCATACCATATGCCTTCTTCACCACCTTCTCCACCTGTGTTGCCACCTTCAAGGATTTGCAGACTTGCACACCTAGGTCCCTCTGTGTTTCTATACTCCTGATGACTCTGCCATTTATTGTATAGCTCCTCCCTACATTATTTCTTCCAAAATGCATCACATCGCATTTATCCGGATTAAACTCCATCTGCCACCTCTCCGCCTAATTTTCCAGCCTATCTATATCCTGCTGTATTGCCCGACAATGCTCTTCGCTATTCTAAGGAATAACTATTAAGACAACATATATTGGAAGGAATAATTATTAGGACAAGTAGGAGATAATAATTAACATAGAAGAGATAATCACTACTTAAGAAGCTCTCATATATCACCACATATCTTATTAAGCACACACTTGTACCCTTTTAAGTGCACAATACCTTACCAGGTCAGTACACATGGATACTCACATAAATGAACATAAAGGCTAAAAGAAGCCAAGCAAACACACAGAAGCTGAAAGTAATTTCTTAAATAAACCTGAGAAAGTAAAAAAGACTTGGATGCCCTACAATGGTTGAACAAACAACAACCTTGGCTGATTAGACAATAAACTTCAGATAAGAAGGCAAGATGTAACCACAATGATATCATAGCACATTCATTAGTGACCAATCAGAAAGAAGGCAGATAACGTAGGTCTAGTAAACCATGGTGGCTAACGAAAAGTGGCCTTGGGGTCTGCAACAAAAAAAACCTTGACTGTAAGATAAGAATGATGAAATATGAAGCTAAGTGTGGATAAAAAAAGACCAAGAGCACTGGTTTTTTGGATTCATCTGGAAATCCCGGCTTTATTGAAATGTATTAGCTAATAAAGCCTTACTGCCTGGAAGATCAAGACTCAGACTCTCTATTCTGATTGATGAACTCTTCTTGCCGTCCACGGGGAACCACGGCACTATCCGCAAGTCCAGCCTGGGCAGCTCAGGCTCGCACTTTGCTTGATAATGTTTGCGAAAAGCCTCAGGGCATTTTTATCAGAGACACTGCAGCCAGTGGAGCACAGACTGGCTCTGAGAAAGAGCCACCCAGACACCTTCAGCTCTATTCTCTCTCCACAGAGGCTGTCAGCCCTGCTGAGAGTTTCCAGCATTTTCTATTCTGGTTTGAGCGCAGACCCTGTTGGAATGTGGAGACAGTTAATCTCCCAACCAAGGGAGTGAGAGAAAAATGCCCAATACAAACCTCCCCGACATGGCCACCCTGGGTGCTGCCGGGCCCGCCGACAGGATGCCGCCTGCGGCAGTGTGTGCGGCTCCAGCAGCAGCTATGGGGACAGACAGACAGACAGAGACAAACAAACCGGCTTACAACGCTGCGTTCGGCTCCAGCTTCAAGACAAACACCCACTGGAAGCCGGCGCCGCCATTTAAACGGGAGGCCACGCCCCCTCCCGTCAGCCTGGGAGGTCCCGCCCCCTCAGCCCGGGAGGTCCCGCCCCCTCCCGTCAGCCCGCTCCGGCTCTCGCGGGATCTCCGCCCCGACCGTCACCCGATTCACATTCCAGGAGCGAGGCGGACACTGACTGTCACCATGGAAACCAACCGCCCCGACATCCACTGTCACCATGGAAACCAACCGCCCCGACATCCACTGTCACCATGGAAACCGAGAGCTGGCTCGGAGGAGGCACAGCCAGTTTAAAATGGCGGCAGGTTACTTCAGGGGCGAGTTTTCCGTTTGCACCGCATTGGAGGAAAGCAGGACACTGACACCCGCTGTCCGGGTATGGATTTACCTTGTTGGTCCTGACGGGGAGATATTTGTCTATAATTGCCCTTCCATATTAGGGTGGCATAATGGTTATCACTGCCACCTCACAGCGCCAGCGACCCGGGTTCAATTCCAGCTTTGTGTCATTGTCTGTGTGGAGTCTGCATGTTCTCCCCGTGTCTGCGTGGGTTTCCTTTGGGTGCTCCGGTTTCCTCCCACAGTCTGAAAGGCCGTGCTGGTTCGACGGATTGGCTGTGCTAAATTCTCCCTCAGTGTATTTGATTTATTGTTGTCACATGTATTGGGATACAGCGAAAAGTATTGTTTCTTGTGCACAGACGATGCATACGGTATCTACAGTCCACGGGGGAGAAGGAAAGGAGAATGTAGTGATACAGTCATAGCTAGGGTACAGAAAAAGATCAACTTAATATATGGTAGGATCATTCAAAAGTCTGATGGCAGCAGGGAAGAAGCTGTTCTTCAGTTGGTGGTTATGTGTTTTCAGACTTCAGGGGGATTAACAAGAAAAATGTTAGGTTAAAGGGATGGGGCCTGGGTGGGATTGTTGTTAGTACAGGCTTGATGGGCTGAATAGTCTCCTCCACTGTAGGGATTCTATGCTTTTAATTTCAAAATAAATTCTAATGATGAAAGTAAAGGCAGATTTCTCTTAATGACATGAAAGGTGTAGATGTGATGGTGCAACAATGTTAGTTAAAAGTTAAAGTTTATTGATTAGTCATAAGTAAGGCTTACATTAACATTGCAATGAAGTTACTGTGAAATTCCCCTAGTCTCCTCAGTCTGGTGCCTGTTTGGGTCAATGCACCCAACCAGCACATCTTTCAGAATGTGGGAGGAAACCGGAGCACCTGGAGGAAGCCCACACAGACACGGGGAGAACGTGCAAACTCCACACAGACAGTGATCCAAGCCGGGAATCGAACCCAGGTCCCTAGCGCTGTGAAACAGCAGTGTTAACCACTCTGCTACTGTGCTGCCCCAATAGTATGTCTGATAGTATATCTGAACATGAGCACACAATCTGCCCATTACCCACTTTGCCTTATAAAACCCAATCACTTGTCACCTTTACTCAGCAGATTTGTTGCAGAATAATGTCTACATATAGCTGCTGAGCTAAGTAATAAACATGAGACCTCTCCTCCATACAGTTAATGCCATAAATTCTGTGACCAATAATTCCATGGTGAATGAGATATCTGTTCTGTTGGACAGTAACCTTCAGCAAAATTGCCACTTGGTGGCAGCATTTCAAAGTTGCAAGAAGATGACTTGAAGTAACCTGAAGGATACTAATTTTCACAGGAGCAGAAATCAAAACTGAAGACTTGCCTGCTAGTGCTCAGATAGATGAATAATGACTGTATTGAGATTGGAAGTCTGCCTTGGTCCCCTTCAGGAAATTTGACCCAGCTAAAAGAAACCATAAATGACCATGGAGATGATGCAACAGTGCATAGTATCTGTTCCAATAATGTGCTGAACAAGTTGCCCACTGTATTCAGTTGCAAGCTGACTCTATTTGCAGTCAATGGAATCCAGTTGGTTGAAACCACGACTGAGATAAAATGCAACCTTTGATTGAAAGCAGCTTTGGAAATGAGCCCAAGAGCTCTTGTTTTGTCAAATTGCAAATGGGGCAGTTAAATGGTAAATTGACTATAAAAATACATCCTTTGTAGTAAAACATAAAGACCGTCTTGAAGTGGACAGCAAAGCATCTGTCTTGTCCAACTGCAAGCTATATCTATCTAGAAGTAACAATGCAGTTAAATGGAACCATAGCTATTCAAGACCAAAAAGCAGCATTTGATACATCAAAGCCTGAGGACTGTTTGGAAAATAACCCCCAGCAAATTAACTAACTTGCTCAATTGCAAGCTACCTTGACCTTCAGGAGGTACGAATGAAGCCAGGTGGACTCCCAAGAATCATAAACTCTGGATGTGGATCAGTGTTGGAGCATGTTGGATTGCTACCTGCTCCAGTGTCAAATTCAACTCTTTGAGTTTAGAGAAGGGGACTCTACATGTGAGTATAAAATATTTAGTGAAGCAAATCAAGGATGTCGTGTCAGCTGTTCCACAGAATGGCAAAAAGGAGCTTGTGCTCTTAAATAAGAGTCTGCATTAGAGAGACACACCTCAGAACAAGGAACTAAGTATTTGTGAGCATACAGATTTAGTTGATATGATGAATTCAGAATGGGCTCCACATTGCATGTCTACTCCATGTTTTCCAGAATATCTACAACTGACCATTCTTTTCCGACTTCTTCCCGAACCCAAGAGATTTCCAAATTCTGACCATAACAAGACTTGCAGCTTATGAATGATTAAATAAACCCCTTCCTGGTGTCTGTGGAGAAAAGGAGCCAGGGGGTAGCTCAAGATCACTGATGGCTCTAAAAGGAGAAACTTGAGATGTGTTTAGCCCCCCCCTCCCCCCCACACACACACAACTTTGCTTCGTCTGCACATTCTCCCCGTGTCTGCATGGGTTTCCCCCGAGTGCTGCAGTTTCCTCCCAGTCTGAAAGACTTGCTAGTTAGGGTGCATTGGCCGTGCTAAATTCTCCCTCAGTGTACCCAAACAGGTGCCGGAGTGTGGCGACTAGGGGATTTTCATAGTAACTTCATTGCAGTGTTAATGTAAGCCTATTTGTGATACTAATATAATAAACTTTAAAAGATAAAATTTAGAACTAAAATCTGGACAACCTGCTCTCAGGCAGTGCCATTCCACAGTAGCCCTTCGAGCTATCTCACCTTCTCATTTTATACCACCCCCCTCTCCTTCCCATCTTCAACCTGATCCTCTCCCAACTGCCCGCTGGAGACTGAGGACTTATTCTGGGCACAAGCTCACTACTTCTTGGAGCAGTTTGCTGAACCGCCCCAACATTTTCATCCTCCCTCTCTGTGAATTCTTCCTCACCTTCAGTCTTGTGAAAAAGAAAGCAGTGGCCAAAGAAAGCACATGTACTTCAAAGGACAACACGGTCCGCAAAGACCTGGCGGGTTGTGTGGGGAAAACAGTGATATTCCTTCTCAGTCACGATTCAAAATGGTTGCAAGTGTAGGCGGCGTGGTGGCAAAGTGGTTAGCACTGCTACCTCACAGCGCCAGGGGCTCAGGTTCGATTCCCGGCTTGGGTCACTGTCTGTGCGGAGTCTGCACGTTCTCCCCGTGTCTGTGTGGGTTTCCTCCCACAGTCTGAAACACGTGCTGGTTAGGTGCATTGGCCGTGCTAAATTCTCCCTCAGTGTACCCGAACAGGCACCGGAGTGTGGCAACTAGGGGATTTTCACAGTAACTTCATTGCAGTGTTAATGTAAGCCTACTTGTGACACTAATAAACTTAAACCCTTCCCTTGCCAGATTTCTGCTTTTCATTTTATTATAGTGTAATTTAACTTTACACCAGTCCCTTGTATAGAGAGGCTGACTGCTTAATCATCAACTATTGTTGGGTCAAAATCTTGGCATTTTGGACCATTCGGGACAAGCTAGCCTTGCCAGTGATGCCCGTCAAAGAATATAACCAAAACTACTGATTATCAATCATTTCACATTAGAATTGTTCATTCTTCAGTTTGAGGGTTAATCACACTGTATAGAAGCACTGAGTTGTATCTATTACCACTGTCAGCGAACTGGTTAAAGAAACAAGTCAAAATGAAATGTCACCTCAGTGTGTTTCTAACCCTGACATTTAAGTGCTCTCCAAAGCCGCTTGTGTGTCCAGCCCGGTGACAGTTAAGGCTGGGGGTTATTGCCCGACGATTCATACTCCTCCAGAACATTTCCAGGCTTTGACTTTAATGTCAGATAAGTTTCCCTCTCACATACACACGCTCTCCCTCCATCTCACTCTCTCATTCTCTCTCCCTCACTGACACACCCACCCTTTCCCTCTCATACACATTCATCCTCTCCCCCTTTCTCCCCGGCACTCGGACTGGTGCCAGTGATCACTGATCGTTCCTCCATATCTGCTGTTGATAGTCTCACGCATGGACAAGCTTGGTGTGGAGGAAGCTTTACTCTACATCTAACCCCGTGCTGTCCCTATCCTGGGAGTGTTTGATGGGGACAATGTAGAGGGAGCTTTACTCTGAATCTAACCCTCCCTGTCTCAATGTCTCATCTCCCCTCTAAATTGTCCAGATAGTATTGGCTTTCCACAACCAGTACGGTAAAAGTGGGATGCTTCCCACAGTCGAATAGCAAACGCAATGCTTGGATAAAATTCAGAGCACAAGCACTAGGCTGCAATTACTGGGCCAGTCTTATGTCAGTTTTGTGCTTGAGGGAGGGCAGGGGAGTGGGTGAGAGAACAAGGGTGCTGACAGCAAGTTAAAGCATTTTGGAATATGAAACAGATGGGCACAGATGTGTAAATATGTAGAAATCTCCACTGAGAGGCAAGTTTATTATGACAAAGAATCGGCTAGTTGACACTGTATGCAAATTAATCCAGCAATACAATTTTAATGCAATATAAATTATAAAAACATGCAGATTCCAGTATTTTCCAGCAATTGTTCATAAACACAGATAAAGAGAGAGGTTAACACTTTTTCTCGGATAGCTTTGTAAACAGTGTGTGCTCAAGTGTATTGGGAACTGCAAAATGAGACCTCGACGTTACAAATGAGGGGGTGAGACTCTCAATTTGCAGGGGATAGAGTGAAAGTTGGGAGTGGGACAGTCTGGCACAGGCAACTGTGCTGGAGCTTGGATCAATCTGGTTGGCTAGTCAATGTTTTACTGACAGGAATCTCCAAGCCTGGGACTGTCAAAATCCACTCATCAATTGGTGAAAGGCTGAGAGGGTAGCAGTTATGTTCTGACCCTCTCCCTCCAGCCACCTGGCAGCCAGAGGGGCTCTGGGAAACTATCAGTCCTCAGGCACCCACTATCTCTGCAGTGCTGGCGAAGGTGGTCAGCTACAGTGAGGGGAACCTCCCTCCCTCCATCACTGTTTAGCTGCGCAAAGCCACACAGTCACCGATTAGCACTAAAAGGTCCAGCTCAGTCCTGATGCCAAATTGCCACATGAGCTGGCAAGGGGCAGGCAGAACCAAGCACTCAAACCTTTCGATCTGAGTGGCAGTAAAGACTTGGGAGGAAAACTATTCCAGAAGTGTAAGTGGATTAGATTAACACTTTTCAGGGCCAGGTAGCATTCCATGCTTCCAGAACCCAAGAGATTTCCAAATTCTGACCATAACAAGACTTGCAGCTTATGAATGATTAAATAAACCCCTTCCTGGTGTCTGTGGACAAAAGGAGCCAGGGGGTAGCTCAAAATCACTGATGGCTCTAAAAGGAGAAACTTGAGATGTGTTTAGCCCCCCCCACACACACACACACACACAACTTTGCTTCGTCCCAGTTTGGGGGAGGGGACAATTTTTTCCAAAGCAATAAATGGCATGTTGGTCCTACAAGAAGAACACAGCACCACGTTTCTCAAGGGATGAGTAACCAATGCTGGACTTGTCAACCATGCTCACACCCCGTGGAAGAATCAAAAAGAGCTTTCTGACAATGAAGACAGTTCCAGCACAACACAGCTGCTCTCCTGGTTAATGTTCTGCTCTGCAGCCGTGCCCTCAGCACCAGCCCAGAGCCAAATATTGGATACAAAACTCTTAAAGGAAGTATACAGCAGAAAACATTCAGTTAAGACACATTGCAGTTAGGATTCAATGTACACAGGCCTGTATAGTACAATAGCTTTTTACATATAAGGCAAGACCCTCTGAAGGTGTTTAAGACACCAGAAATATTTACAATGACATCTGAATTCTACCATCAAAAGGATTATTTTGTTCTGATATTTCAACATTGTCACTGGAATTTCAGTGGAGAGATGCAGGCGGAGACACAGTTGCTGCACAACTCAAAACCTGGCCTGTGTGAGAAGCGATCCCTCAGAGCCAGTTAACACATGGGTAGAGGGATCCCTCAGAGATCTAATACACTGGGGCACGGGGACTCCTCGGGGACCTATCACACGGGGAATCCCTGGGGACCTATCACACCGGGGCAGAGTTGGTAGAATCTGGTCCATGTCAATAAAGGGACAATCAGATGATGTCTAAAATTCAGTCCGGCCTCCAATATCTCCAGTGTCAATTCTTCCCTTTCTACTTCAGTCAGGTTTCTGCGCATCAGGGACAAAATAAAACGGGATTTGCTGCAGGTTCAGAGAACGGGTGCTGAAAATGCTGAGTTGCTGCTGCTCCTGTGGCCCCTGATGTGGATTCAGTTCTTAAATGAAGCTTCAAGCCTGACACAGACAAGGCTGATAGCTGAGGATGGCTTTCCCTCTGCACAGCACCCACAGACAGGCAGGTGCCTGGTCACCATCATTCTTTGCACACCAATCTCATATAGACATTTGGACAGGGCTGCAGCACACAGCCTTAAAAAGGTTGAGACGCAAATGGATTTTGGTGTTTGGAAAAAAATATCCAGTTTACTCTTAGGTTTAATGAATTGAGTCGCTGCCGGACCGCGGGGTCAAGACTCCATTCGCTGAACCATGTTTCGACTGCACCAAGTCTGCTGCCTTGTATACTGAACCGAGAGGAATTTCCCAGCTCACATCAGACTCAGGAGAGACTGAAACACAGTAAAATGCAGCAGAATACTGCAGCCAGTTCTGAACTGGGATCATCTAGCTTTGCATTCCAGACCAGTAACCCCTTCATAGAATCCTACAGTGCAGAAGGAGGCCATTTAGCCCATCGAGTCTGCACCAACAACAATCCCACCCAGGCCCTATCCCCGTTACCCCACATATTTAGCCTACTTAGTCCCCCTGACACTAAGTGGCAATTTAGCATAGCCAATCAACCTAACCTGCACATCTTTGGACTGTGGGAGGAAACCGGAGCACCCGGAGGAAACCCACGCAGACACGGGGAGAACGTGCAGATTCCACAGTGACCCAAAGCCAGATTTTGAACCTGGCTGCCTAGTGCTGCGAGGCAGCAGTGCTAACACCGTGCCCCCCAAACTCCGTGTCTCTCTCACTCCCCAATGGATTCCCCATTTGTCTGTCTGACTTGATTTGGAAGTTTCAGTGAAATGTTCAGAATCAGCGAATGATGCACTTCCACCCACGTGGGAGACATTCCCAGAAACACTTCCTATTCCAAACTCTCAGATCCTGATGGTTTGGAAGAGTTGGAGAGTCGGGGAGGTTTTTAAATGTATGGTTTCTCAGCCCTAGATGGCACCTGCCTCCCTGAATCAGTGCCTGGCAGCACCGGGCAGTGAGAAACCCATTCCCACTCAACCCCAGTCTGCAATCACTGACTCTGTCTCCACTGTAATAGGACAGGCCCTTGGGTGTCAGGTCCAATATATCCAGATGCATTTCCCAGAGTGCTCAGAACCATCCTTCCAACAAGAAGGTAGCAACTTTCCAGAAACCATCCCATCTCCTACGTGTAGGGGAATATGTTGCAGTGTGTTGGGGTCTTTATGTCCTGTTAAAGCAGCACAATGGGGCAGCAGAAGGAACAAATCTGATCAGGAACAGAAGAAATCGTCAGATCAGATCTGTTCCACTCGCTTCAGCCAAAGTAAATGGACCGCACAGGACAGACTGCCCAGTATGAATCCCCTAGGTCAGTGCCACTGACCCTACACCTGTTTACGCACTCAGGTGGGCTAACACTGGTGTAAACCTTTCCAACACAACAGCGAGAATGGTTTTGGTCTTGTATTTGGCATGTGTCCTTCCTTGGTCATGGGCACCATGAGCGATGTGGAAACTGCAGAACGCTGTCAATCCCATTACAGAACTGTGACTCTCCGGGCTGTGGCTTCTCCTGTTAATCTGACCAACCAAACAACCTGAGGCAACATGAGGAAAATCTTTAAATCTTTTTTAAACACAACGAGTGGCCAGGATTTGGAATGTGCTGCCTGAAAAGGTGCTGGATATAGATTCAATAGGAACCTTCAAAAGGGGAATTGGATAAATACTTGGAAAGAGCCAGCACAGAGGCACTGGACTGAATGGCCTCATTCTTTGCTGTTTGTTTCACATGCAGACCTGTGCTGCGAGGGGTACTATCCACACAGTCTAATGGCACTGCCCAGGGCAGGCAGCCACACTGAGAGCTCGAAGTGACGAGACCACACAGAGCACTTCCCTGCCCCCCCGTCTCTGGGGCTCTGATGCCGACAGGATCCCCAGCCCTCAAGCACCATTCCACGAGTGAGCTAGAAACTAGATCAGAAACCTCTGCACTCGTGTTTAAACTCCCTCGCCCCATTCCAACCAACTTCCTTTGCTGATACACGTCCTCACGTCCCTATCGGGACTTACTGAGCAATCCAATCTCACCAGTAAAATATAAACAGCAAGAGACGCACTCTCCTGGATACAGAGATACAGCAGATGAAGGAGCAATCAGTATCATTATTAAAATTAAACTGTTTGCATGGACTATCTCCATTTTATACTTTATGCTCAGCTAGCACCCCCCACCCCCCCTCCTGACACTCTCACTTTATGGTCAAGGCAGGTTTAGAGACTTTTTAAAATAAAAATAAGTGTTTCATAGAATCCCTACAGTGCAGAAGGAGGCCATTCGACCCATCAAGTCTGCACCAACCACAATCCCACCCAGGCCCTATCCCATAACCCTATGTATTTACCCCGCTAATCCCTGACACTAAGGGGCAATTTAGCATGGCCAATCCACCTAACCAACACGTCTTTCGGACTGTGGGAGGAAACTGGAGCATCCAGAGGAAACCCACACAGACACGGGGGGAACGTGCAGACTCCGCACAGTCACCCAAGCCGGGAATCGAACCCGGGTCCCTGGCGCTGTAAAGCAGCAGTGCTAACCACTGTGCCACCCATCGTTTCGACTGTCACCTGAGTTTGGGGAAGATTGGCACTGGATAGTTCCACCGTTTCCATTCAGCATCACCCTCCCGAGGGATTCCTCGCACCCTTCCCCCTCCCTGGAGTTTATCAGTGCAGTGCGGAACCCACCTGCCCAGGGTGGGGGTGGGAGGAGGTGGCCAACAGGCAAATTCTGTCGAGTGACACGGGACCCGAATATGGCAAACTGCAAAAGGATGGTGAAGTATTTCTAACATGTATAAGAGTCACGGCTGTGCGTGTGTTGCTGCAAGGTTGGTGAGTTGTTCTGTTCCGCATTTTTGAAAATGTTATTGAACAGACCTGGGGAATTAATCGGAAATATCTCTGCCTCTCTCCAGTGTTTCTGCTCGAGTTGCACATTTCAGGAAAAAAAAGTGTTCACTGGTTCAACCAGTCACGATGTCTGCTCTGCACTGACCCCAGGGAGCAGTGTCCATAGTTCAAACTCCCACTTCCCCCTGCTGAGGTCAGAGGTTAGGCATGGTGCTCAGGAATGACAACTTTACACAGCACCTCAAACCCCGGAAATCACAAGCGCGCTCTCGACTTAGCTTTCCTCACCCGCTTTTAAACTCGCACCACCAACCAACCCCCCTCCCTGCCCAAAACCACCCTCCCAAAGGAGCGATGGACCCCCTCAGTTACTGCACCAAGCTTCTGATCCAGTCAGAGGTGACGAGGATTGAAAAAGAGGAGTCCAACCACACCATTCCTTGTGCGTCATCCGAAAAGCGGCACACTTGGCGGGCTGAGAATGGCAGTCCCGAGGGCTGCGGAACCAGTCACCCCTCCACCATTTGGCTGATGAGGTTGTCCATGCCCCACAGGTAGCCGTCCTCCCGATTGCCCTCCACCCAGGCCACCCGGTGGTTCAGTGTCGCGTGGTCAGGTAACAGCACTGTCTTCCCAAAGTCAATCATCCAAACCTTGGCCAGCTCCGACTTGTCATGGACAAACAGGAGAGAACTTCCCACCACCTGGAACAAAAGAGACAATTCCAGTCAGGGATCAGAAAATACTACAGATGGAAGAAATTAGCAGATGGCCACTCAGCACATCAAGCCACTGCTATTCAATACATTCACAGCTGATCATCCTTCCCAACCCCACTTTCCCACACTATTCCCAATCTCCTTCATTCCCGTACAGTCCTGAACCCATCAATCTGAGTACTGAACATATTCTCAATGATGGAGGATCCACAACCCTCTAGGATAGAGAATTCCAAAGATTCACAATCGTCCCAATCCATAAGGGCAGGAGAGATCATTGACAAGACTGAAGATGCATGAAAAGAAAAACAACGTGGATAGCTATTGGTCCAAATTTACTGCCATCCTGATTTACCCTCGAGACAGTGGTAGTGAGGCACCACCTTGAACTGCTGCAGTCTGTGTGGTGAAGGAGCTGAAAGAAAGAGGGGGCCATCAGTTGAGCCCCAACTCAAGTGGGCCCCAAAGGAGGGAGTGGGGAAGTGACTGCGATGCATTCCATGGTTAACCAGCACAATTACATGATTTATTTCCCTCTGCAATCTGATACGAGTGGAAGTCATCAATGAATTGAAGAGTCTCCGAATCCAAGTGCTGAGAAAACTACAGCACGTGTGGAGTCTGCATATTCTGCCTCGAACAAGTGTTGGGGAGCCACCCACTCCCTCTCCCTCCCAGCCAGCCAGCCAGCCGGGGAGTCTGGGGCAATAATCATCCTCCATAAACCAGTACCAATTATTGCCAAGCCTCAAACACTTGACAACAGGGTAATGACATGGAGGCACATGAGACAACAGTGTCCCACAAACTCCAAGCCAAAGAGCAGGAGTCACAGGCTGACAGGTCAGCATCCGGAGGAACTGACATTCGGAGGAGCCCAAATCAGGATCACGAAGCAGAGACCCGCGCCCCGGATAATCTGACAAAAAAACCAAAAAGTCAGGGACAGCCGTTCCTTCAGATGTTTTCGCTTGTGAAAGTGTCACAATCCCTAAAGGTTTCTTTTTCCTTTCCTCCTGCTGCTAGGATTGCTGAGTATTTTCTGCCGTGAACCTTTGATGTGGCGGTTGTCTTAGAAACTGATCTGGGATTTGCGCGCTACGGGCTGTGGGACAGCAGGGAACACCCATTACCTCATGTGTGTTGAAGAACTCGGAGCCCTCCAGTGCTGTCCTCAGTTCTTTCAATCGCGTCAAGTAGTTTCTCTGAGAACAGGACAAACAGGAACATTAGCAACACACAGAGCCAGGTTGGGGGTCAGAATGCCAGCAAGCAAAACCATCCACAATACCCAGAGAGAATCTGGAGGAAACTATGATCTCCAATGTGACGCTGAGACTCTTGTGCCCGAAGGAATGTAGTAACGGAGAGTAAATAGTTACCAAGATGTTTCTATTGCTGTCCACAAAATCTTCCAGCGCCTCCATAACCTCCTCTTTGAGTCTGGTTTTCTTGAAGCTTGTACTGCAGGAACCATCAGCTTTCTGGGGAACGAAAGGGAATCTTTAACTAGAGATCTGAGCAGAGTCAACAACAGATAGATAGATAGTGCCCTGCAGCTGGAACTGGTGACCAAGCTTCCCCCAATGTCCTCCTACCCTGTTAACCTCCTCATTCTGTGACTGGCTAACATAGGACTGCGCAGCACTGAGCACTGCACCTTTGGAAGGAAACACTGGCCTTGGAGGAAGTGCAAGATAGATTCACTGCAATCAGACCTGGAAGCCCCCTCAGAAACTTATATGTTTCAATAAGATCACCTGTCATTTGTCTAAACTCTAATAAGGTATATGGGCCCAACCTGTTCACCCTTTCCTTATTGGATAAGGCCGTCATCACAGTAAAGATATTAAGGGGAACAGATGGGAAAGATACAGCAAAACTATTTCCACAGGCTGAGGAGTCTAGAACGAGGTGACGGTAGTGAAAGACCTTTCAGGAGTGAAATTAGAATCATGGCATCATTACGGTGCAGAAGGAGGGCATACGGACCACAATCCCACCCAGGCCCTATCCCCATACATTTACCCTAGCTAGTCCCCCTGACACTAAGGGGCAATTTAGAATGGCCAATGCATCTAACCCACACATCTTTGGACTGTGGGAGGAGCATCCGGAGGAAACCCACGCAGACATGGAGAGAACATGCAGACGCCGCCACAGACAGTGACCCAAGCCAGGAATCGAACCCAGGTCTCTGGCACTGTGAGGCAGCAGTGCTAACTATTGTGCCACCCCCTGGAAATGCTTCTACACTGAAAAGATGAAGAGAATTTAGAACCATCTCCAGCAACAGTTGATGCTGGCTCATTTGTTAATTCTTGAACTGACATGATGGGATTTTGTTACCAAAGGCAGCCTGGGATATGGGGAAAAGGTGGACATATGCGATTAGGTTACAGTTCAGCCATGTTGCTCCTGATCCTATGCTTCCTCAAGCATGTTCTTGCCAGCACTGGAAGTTGACTGGTATATACGAGCTCTCCACTTACCTTTATGCCTTCTATCCTGAACCCTAGTGTTGCAGTCGAGCTGAGTGTCTCCCACCACTGCATGTAACGTGGCTTCAAAACAGCTTTCTGCTCGTGCTCCTCCTGCGTGGGTGCATTTGGATCCACTGCGATCATCTTCTCGTACATGTCTTTCCACAGTTTGGGCTTCTCGCGAGCTTTGGTCAATTCCTCCTTAAGGTACGTCCTTCAAAAGCAAATTTGGAATCCAGTGTCAGAAAAATATGAATGGACTAAGTGAGCACTAGAAACACGCGCTGCGACTCCGAGACGGTTGTTGCAGCTGTGTTCCTGTTCAAATCTCATCATCACCTCTCCTCACCCCTCTCAATCTCAGTGCCAGCATCAAGCCCCCTCACGACATCTCTGCGTTCTTCCAATTCTGGCCTCTAAGCATTCCCCAGTTTCCATGACTCCACGAGTAACAAAAACTTCAGGAATTCCCTAACCTGTCTCTCCTTAAAACATCCCTTTTGGACATCTACCCAAATATCTGCTTGTGTGGCTCGGTGTCAAATTCTGACAGATTATATAACATAGGATATGCAGCACAGGACGGCACAGTGGCTAGCCAGGGACCCGGGTTCAATTCCGGCCTCGGTCACTCTCTGTGCGCAGTCTGCACGTTCTCCCCGTGGCTGCGTGGGTTTCCTCCGGGTGCTCCGGTTTTCTCCCATGCTCCAAAGATGTGCGGGTAGGTGGATTGGCCATGCTAAATCAACCTTAACGTTAGGGGGATTAGCAGGGTAAATATGCAAGGTTCCGGGAATAGGACCTGGGTGGGAGGAGATGAAATCACACAGCCAGGTATGTAACACAGGGCATGCAGCTAAACATAACATCAGCCCCTGCAGCTCTCACACTCGGGAGTTTGGACCCGTCAAAGATGGAGAATTGGGCAATGTGTTAACAAAGGAACAGGCTGCGGTTGAAGAGGAGACAAAATGCTTTTAGCCTTTAATTACAGCAGAGTGGAAGGTTTGAAGTCACTTTGCAAACTACACATTTGCATTCTGGCCTGGTGTTCACAGCCAGCCTGCTGTAAGTCCCGCGCTTTAAGGAAATGTTCCTCGATACTGTGACACACTATTTCACAACTGTTATCCGATGTTTCCACAAGTTTGTCAGCCACAATCGAATACCATGGGAGAGGCACAGGAGGAGGGAAGGGCTTTTGCAAACCCAGCAGGGAGTTGGCAATATCAGAGGGGAAAAGTTCTCATTTCCCACTGAAAGATGCTCTCACTAGGATGTGTGTCCCCGGTGGAGCAATTGGCCACCTACACCTCGCCCAAGTACTCATTTTTTTACGTGACGCTAGGTAGCTAGTGTTGATAAACTATTCATTCACTCTCGGCCTTTTGGCTAAGATCAAGCATCGGATCAATCCAAGATGGGGTGCAATGCCTCATCCTGTCAGCTTGGACCTTGTTTGTCTCTCTTCTGGGGACCATGAATTGGATTTTGAATTTGTTTTTTTGGAGAAAGCAAGGAATGGATTTGCTTGGACCAATCTGAGTATTGGTTTTGTAACTTTAAGGATGGAGGGACTTGTTTTTAAAAAAGCTATTCCCTCACAGGGGAATCACAATTAGTCCTCGTCCGCAACCTGAGCACGTTTTCCAGCGGAACACAAGAGACAGTGACGGGTTTTCCACACTCGAGCCCAAAGGCACTCGGTCAAATTGCAACCCCTAGGCCCAAGGTCACTGGTTGCGCAGCCAGGAGATTACTTTGGATCCTGTGTGCTCTGGGTGGCTCCGACAGTGTAACTTTCTCCAATTACAAGCTCTCTAATCAATATCCTGCTGTGATTCATCAATATATCACTATGTTAAAACCTGAGACAGAGCAACTAGTATTTATTACTACACCCATAACCTAATAAAAACATCCCAAGATGTGAGTGTCATACAGCAAAATCGGACAACTTGCTAGAAAAAATGATATTAGGATAGATGGCCAAAAGTCTAGTCAAGAGGAGAAGTTTTAAGGAGCATCTTAAAGAGAGGTAGAGAGGTTTAGGGAGGGAATTTGGGAGCTTGGTACCTCAGAAGCCACAGTTAATGTTGGAGCGATGTTGGGGATGCTCAAGAGGTCAGAACTGTCGGGGCCCGGCCGGGCCGGAGGGGGCCAGCCAGGCCGGAGAGGGTCAGCCAGGCCGGAGAGGGTCAGCCAGGCCGGAGAGGGTCACAGAGATCACAGAGGCTAAGAGGGCGAAAGAAGTTCAGAGGAAAAGGAGACAGTGCCCCACTCAACACCAACTGACACTTCATGTTTCAAAGTCCAACTTACCTCACCCCCATCTTACAGTCCATGATTGAGGGGGAGTCAAACTCTGACAACAGATCATCCATCTGGTTGTAACTGTCACCATCCTTGTCCACCACTCCATAATAGCCTGGTACATAGGGACGCAGCAACGGGTCCTTCATCAGGGACTCCAAGCACTGGTGCTCACACTCACAGTACTTCTTCAGGATCTTTCCATAATCTCCAGCTTTAAAGTTACCTGAAACAAACAGGCAGTTTTGTGAACACCATTTGTCATCCTTCAACAGTTCACACTTCTGTTGCTCCCCATCACAATGGGTCAGCTTATTCTATAGAACCCTTGGTTATTGTCCTGTGAAAGATGAGGCAGCTCAGCCCGGCTGCATTTCACAACGTCACCGGATAGTACCGAGGGACGATTGGATCCCTGTGCAGTCAGGCCCACTCATCAGGCACTATTTCCCCTTCCCCTGGAGTGCCTCTTCACACCAAAGTGGACACATTTCAGCTGCAAGCTGAATGGAAGGGAGAGTCTTCATTGCTCGAGAATCATTGTTTGCTTTACTCAATACCGCCCCAGGGGGCACATTCTTCCTGTGATCTATTAGAGGAGCCTGGGCTGCAAGCTCGGGCAGGTGAGGCAGCTTGCACAATAACTCAGTGTCTAGAGTGGCTTACCTGCATGGCCTGCTAACTGCACCCAAGGATAGCGCTTCCTGAAGGAGACAACAAAGGGGGACCAGTGCACCATGGTCTTCAGCCTCTTCCACGTCTTGCTCTGTAAAAGAAAATTACTTTTAAACAAAAATAAAATGCACATCGCATTCACCCAACATGGACACCCCTGTCCCGCCCCTAACATTTCCACCCAATCCTGCAGCTAAAGCAGCTAGCAATGGCAACGATAATAAAATAAAACTGTACTTAGTTTCTTTAACACAGTAAAACAGCTCCAGCTATTTGACAGACGTGATGAAACAAAATTTGACACTAACCTACACAAAGAGGCATGAGGACAAATGGCCCGAAGCTTAGTTAAAAAGGTGAGTGTTTAGGAGGAGGACAGAAGGGTGGAGCTGTTTAGGGAGGGACAGAGCTGAAGGCTGCTCTATCGTTTGAATTAGTGATATATTTCAGCAGAGTAACTGTGATGCACGTCAATTGAACTCAAGGCACGAAGCTTCGGTAACAGAAGGCTTTTATTGTCTAACAATGGAACTAATAGAACGTAAGTACACCATCCCAGACTGACGAGGTCCCGCCCGAGCAGGGGGTCTTATACCTCTCCCAGGAGGCGGAGCCCGACTGGGATGTGCCACAACAGTAACAACCACAGGTGTATTAATCCCACCCTAGCCCAACAACAACATTAGAACAATCCCACAGTGTGAACACCCTAGCCCAACAACAACATTAGAACAACCCCACAGTGGGAACCAACGATGGTTCACCACATTCACCCCTCCTTTGAGAACAAAGGCCGGCGGGGTACGAAAACTGACTAAAAAAAAAAAAGTCAACAGATTATAAGTCCAGACGGTCTGGAGGACCGCACCGTCGTTGTGACCTCCTCAATACCGGCGGTGACACCGGAGTAGGTGCTTGCGGTGGCGTTCTCCCCAAAACAGCGTCCGGCTGTCCTCCCACGGACTCACAGGCCGGTTGACCCTGATGAAGCGGTAGTGCAGGGGATCCCGGTACATTCTGCGATGGCGCCGATCTCCGGGGCTCAGGCAAGCTGTGCATTGGAGTATAACTGTTAAGCACTGGTCCCGGTGCTGACCGCGCCACGTCCGGGGGAGAAATAAGGGATAAGGGATTCGTCACTGGGGGTATGGGAGCGACAGGAGTTGCTACGTCCCCTGCGGGCGCCAGGTCTCGGATCGAGACTGTGTCCTCTCGCCCGTCAGGATATGCCACATAGGCATACTGAGGGTTGGCGTGGAGGAGGTGGACCTGTTCGACCAAGGGGTCGGACTTGCGGGCCCTTACATGTCGCCGCAGAAGGACGGGTCCTGGGTACGTCAACCAGGCTGGTAAAGATATCCCCGAGGACGACTTCCGAGGGAATGAGAACATTCTCTCGTGGGGAGTAGCATTGGTTGCCGTACACAGGAGGGAGCGAATGGAGTGAAGCGCATTTGGGAGGACCTCCTGCCAATGGGAGACTGGAAGGCCTTTGGACTTCAGCGCCAATAGGACAGCCTTCCAGACTGTAGCATTCTCTCTTTCCACCTGTCCATTACCCCTAGGGTTGTAACTCGTGGTCCTACTAGAGGCAATCCCGTATGAGAGCAGGAATTGCCTCAAGTCATTACTCATGAACGACGAGCCCCTGTCGCTATGGATATAGCTGGGGTACCCGAACAGGGTAAAAAGATCACGGAATGCCTTGATCACCGTGGCAGTCGACGTGTCCGCGTAGGGGACAACAAACGGGAACCGGGAGTACTCGTCTATTATGTTCAGAAAGTACACGTTCCGATCTGTTGAGGGAAGGGGGCCCTTAAAATCCACACTCAGCCTCTCGAAGGGGCGAGTGGCCTTGACCAAATGTGCCCGGTCAGGTCGGTAAAAGTGCGGTTTGCATTCCGTGCAAACCCGACAGCTCCTTGTCACCGACCTGACGTCCTCCACCGAGTAAGGCAGGTTGCGAGCTTTGATAAAGTGGTAGAGCCGAGTGACCCCAGGATGGCACAGGTCATTATGTAGGGCGTTCAAGCGATCCTCCTGCGTGGTAGCGCATGTTCCGCGCGAGAGGGCATCCGAGGGCTCATTGAGTATCCCTGGACGATACATGATATCGTAGTTATAGGTGGAGAATTCAATTCTCCACCGCAAGATCTTGTCATTCTTGATCTTGCCCCTCTGCGTGTTGTTGAACATGAACGCCACGGACCGCTGGTCCGTGATCAGGGTGAACCGCTTCCCCGCCAGGTAATGGCGCCAGTGTCTGACGGCCTCCACAATGGCCTGGGCCTCCTTTTCCACCGCTGAATGCCGAATTTCGGGGCCTTGGAGGGTGCGGGAAAAAAACGCGACGGGCCTGCCCGCCTGGTTTAGTGTGGCGGCCAGGGCAAAATCAGATGCATCGCTTTCCACCTGAAAAGGGATGGATTCGTCTACCGCGTGCATCGTGGCTTTCGCAATGTCGTGTTTCAATGCCTTGAAGGCCAATTGGGCCTCTGGCGTGAGTGGAAAAGTCGTGGACTTAATAAGCGGACGGGCTTTGTCCGCGTAGTTGGGGACCCACTGCGCATAATAGGAGAAGAAGCCTAGGCATCTCCTCAGTGCTTTTGCGCTAGCGGGCAAGGGAAGTTCAGCAAGGGGGCGCATACGGTCGGGATCAGGGCCAATGACCCCGTTTTCCACCACGTATCCCAGGATGGCTAACCGGCGCGTACGGAATACACACTTCTCCCTGTTGTAGGTCAAATTCAGGCGAGATGCAGTGCGTAAAAAGTTCTGGAGATTTGTGTCATGGTCCTGCTGATCACGGCCGCAGATGGTGACATTATCCAGGTACGGGAAGGTAGCCCGCAGCCTGTTCTGGTCCACCATTCGGTCCATAGCACGCTGGAAGACCGAGACCCCATTGGTGACACCAAATGGAACCCTAAGAAACTGATACAGACGACCATCCGCCTCAAAAGCCGTGTAGTGTCGGTCCTCTGGGCGAATGGGGAGTTGGTGGTAGGCGGACTTAAGGTCTATGGTGGAGAACACCCGGTACTGCGCAATCTGATTGACCATATCAGATATGCGCGGGAGAGGATACGCATCCAGCTGCGTATATCGATTAATGGTCTGACTGTAATCAATGACCATCCGGGGTTTGTTCCCGCTCTTGACCACCACAACCTGTGCTCTCCACGGACTAACACTGGGCTGTATGATCCCTTCTTTGAGGAGTCGCTGAACCTCAGATCTGATGAAGATCCGATCTTCAGTGCTGTAACGCCTACTTTTAGTAGCGATGGGCTTGCAGCCTGGTACCAGATTCTTGAAAAAAGAGGGTGTGGTGATCTTTAATGTAGAAAGATTGCATGCGGGGCGCTTTGGACAATTTGGAGACTGCAGCTGTTCCCCTACTGTCAGCGAAGGGAGTGGCCCACCGTACTGTAGGATCACACTCTTCATGTGGACCATAAAGTTTAGTCCGAGGAGAATTGGTGCGCAAAGATGCGGCAACACAAGGAGCCTGAATCGCTCGTAAATTGTGCCTTGCACTTTCAGAGTTACCACACAACGTCCTTGAACAGGGACAGACCGGGACCTTGATGCCATAGAGATTGTCTGTTTGGCAGGTTGAATCTGGAGTCCACACCTCTTTACAGTGTCAGGGTGAATAAAGCTCTCAGTGCTCCCGCTGTCAAACAGACAATAAATTGCACGACCATTTACCTCTATATCCATCATTGAACAGTCAAGCCTGTGGTGCTTAGCCTGGTTCAGGGTGATCGACGCCACCGTTGGTCCTTGAACGTCACTGCAGGCAGCTGAGGTCGACGCTGAGGACCCCTGCTGGTCGCTCCTGGTCGTCGTCGACCAAAATGGCCGCCCCCATGAATCGCACATGGTTGAGGGCGCCAAGCGTAGCGACTCCTGGTGGTCATCCTCCTCCGACTCCGTCGACCACAATGGCGTCGTCCTGGACTCGCACGTGGACGAACCCCGTGGGTACTTCGACGTCGATGGTGACGATCCCAGTTCCGAAGGATCACAGGCTGCACTGCCGTTCTTGGGCTTCAATCTGCACACCTTCGCATAGTGCCCCTTTTTACCGCATTGGTTACATTGGTTACCGCTTTAGCGGGACACTTTTGTCGTGGATGCTTGGCTCCTCCGCAGAAGTAGCACCGCGGGCCGCATGGGGCTGCAGCCGTCGTCGGGTCTACATGGGAGCACGCCATAATACTGCACTTCTAGCCCGTGGGGCGAGGAGGGATTTGCGACTGCTCCTGCCACGTTGTCTCCACGTGGTCCTCCGGATACAGGACCAAGCTCTTCGAAGCCGCCTCAAGCATTTCAGCCAATTCCATAGCTTGGGTCAGGTTGAGATTCCCCTTTTCTAGCAGCTTGAGACGGATGTACGAAGACCCTACCCCTGCCACAAACGCATCTCGGGCGAGGTCATACATATACTGCTCAGCCGACACAGCTTTACAGTCGCAGCCCCTGGCAAGCTGCAAGAGCTCATTGGCGTAATCCTCCATGGTTTCGCCCGACTGCCGACGTCGTGTAGCGAGGAGGTAACGAGTGTGGATCTCGTTGGGAGGTTTCGTGTAGCGCTTTTTTAAAAGCTCGAGGGCCCTCGGGTAAGTGGTGGCCGCACGGATCGCGAGGTAGACTGTGTCGCTTACCCTCGCATGGAGGACCCGGAGTCTGTCATCATCTGTGGTGACCGCTGCGGAGGCTGCCAGGTAGTCCTCAAAACACTTCAGCCAGTGGTCGAAGGTGTTAGAGGCGCCCACCGCACGTGGATCCAGCGTCAGACGTTCTGGCTTTAAGATTTGCTCCATACTCTCCTTTCCGTCGAGAGCTTAGTGTTCGACAATAAAATTGATGCACGTCAATTGAACTCAAGGCACGAAGCTTCGGTAACAGAAGGCTTTTATTGTCTAACAATGGAACTAATAGAACGTAAGTACACCATCCCAGACTGACGAGGTCCCGCCTGAGCAGGGGGTCTTATACCTCTCCCAGGAGGCGGAGCCCGACTGGGATGTGCCAC
This sequence comes from Mustelus asterias, assembly GCF_964213995.1. Taxonomy (NCBI): domain Eukaryota; kingdom Metazoa; phylum Chordata; class Chondrichthyes; order Carcharhiniformes; family Triakidae; genus Mustelus; species Mustelus asterias. The sequence continues at coordinate 46,439,796 of NC_135824.1, read as the reverse complement.
AACAGTAACAACCACAGGTGTATTAATCCCACCCTAGCCCAACAACAACATTAGAACAATCCCACAGTGTGAACACCCTAGCCCAACAACAACATTAGAACAACCCCACAGTGGGAACCAACGATGGTTCACCACAAACTGACTCTATCCTGTGACTGTACAGGCAGTATTCAATGGTAGAGCAAAGAAAACCTGGTGCGCAAGAGGATAGAATTGGAGGAGCAGTGATCTCGCGAGGGTTGTTGGAAATTGCAGATTTGGCAGGGGGCAAGGCCACGGAGGAATTCACAGAGGCTGACAGTCCCTGTAAGAAGCTTGCAATATGAACTAATCAATGTGCTATTATCAGCAGTGACAGACTGGCCCATCCCTCTCTGCGTGTGTTTTATTGACACTGCTGAGGTTAATGCCCTTCTGAATTTTCCTCAAACTGCAGCTTCTCTCCGCTCTTGCAGAGGAACAGCTACCTCAGTCTTTACCAGGACTTAAGATAATGACGAGCTATGCAGAGAGCAGTAGTTCAACATTCCCTCACCTTTGCCCTTCAGTTGAAGAAGAGAAACACATTATAAATCAGGGCTACACAAACAGCAGGCAGCAGTGCTCTCGAGCCCAGGGTGCTGTCAAATCCAGCGCTTGCGGTCTGGGAGTATTTAAGATGTCTTTTTTTATTGAGGACTCTTACAGCCAACATCACAACTGAAAATCGTTGCATCCCCTTGTGTCCTGAACTAACTTATCCAGCTACTTCTAACCCCAGATACGAACACACAAACTACACAGCCTCTTACTTAGAGTATAAGATCAGTACTGGAAAGCAAAACACAGGCAGAGCTGGTCTGCTCAGTATAAGATGTCAAGGAGGAAATGTTTGTTACGTAACCACATGTTTGATTTCCGGTGACCATGTTCTGCCTGAATAATTGCCATGCAAGTCATCCCAGCACCGCCACGCACACATGCTAGACACAACGTGGTGTCTTCTCTTCAAGGTGACTCAGTCTGCTACGTGCAAGTGTCCCAAATAACAGGTGCGACCTCATTCACCCACCCAACATGGGCAGTCCCTCACTGAGCAGTATTGCCGCATGCACGCACAGCCTTACAAACACTGCATTCAATTATATCTGTGTAACCTGCTAACAATCAAGTCCCATTATTTAATTCCCCCCCCCCGCCCTCAGATAACCACATACTATTTTTTGTACCTTTTGCACATGTTGAAACTGTTCTCCTTCTCTCCCAAGAAACTGGGAAGAGTTTAAAATTGATCCGGGTCTGAACAGCAACCAACAAATATTAACCCTCCAGGATAATTAGCATCCATAAACCACAACTCAATGCCCTTGAACCAGCTCCTATTCCTGCCACCTCTATAATATCCTGCGCATTAACCTTCATCAACAAACACCCACCCTGCCATCACTGCTGAAAAATTCAGCTTCACAGCATCCCTGGACTTCCCTTTGTTCGTCATTTCCCCAAAGCTATCTCATTAAAACCAGACAGCGTTCCTGCTGGCTGGAAAGAGCCAACGTTTTGCTGAATGTTTGATTCCGGATTGTCTCTGGGCTCCTTCATGATGCAGCAATCCTGGAGGTACGCGTGTGGGTGTTGGGTGAAAGAAAGATTGGGTTTGGCTGGGATATCGAACTGCCTTTTGAAGCTGACTAGCCATTGGCGGCCATGCCTTCAAGCTGCCTGTGTCCGAGCTCTGGAACTCCCTCCCTGAACCCCTCTACCACTCTCACCTTCATTAAGACATTGTTTAAAACCTCTCTCTTTGACCAACTTTTGGTCACCTGTCCGGTCATTGCCTTAAGCAACTTTGTGTCAAACCTTGTTCAATAATGCTCCTGTGAAGCACCTCAGAACGTTTAATTACAATAAAGGTGCTATATAAATGCATATAAGTTGTTGTTGACTGGAGGCTGTTCTTTGCAGGGGTTAATCAGATGGTGAGCTCAGTCCCTTTAAGTGCTCCCTTTACCCCTGGCAGTGGGCAGACACAGCAGGTTCTGTGAACAACCAGTTTGATGCCATTAAAACAGCAGCCCCATTGGTCACCTCACAGCTGTTTGGCTGAATAAGTCAGCCATTTTTCACAAGCAATTGACTTGTGTGAAGCACTTTTGGATATTCCGCACTTTGGGTGCAACATTAAGTGCATCGCTGTACATTTTAACACAGACACCTCTGTACATATGGCGGGACACCAACCCTTGTGATGTCCTCTGCTGCTGGGACTCCTGTGAAAAGCCTCCAGACTGTAGCAGACCCATTGGTGCCATTACACAAGAGAAGGAATGTTTCACGCACGCAAGGCTGGACCTCAGAGACGGGACAACTCCTTGTGTTGAGAAGACGGGCAATGAACTGGAACATGTCGATAGCACGGCATTCCTTCACTGGGCGGTCTGGTGCTTTATCTCAAGCAGCAGCTTTCTCCCTCTGATACACCACTCTCATACTGTTCAGCTTTGTACCGAGATAGCACTAAGATTCGGAGTTATTGCCCCACTATTGCCCCCTGACCCTGTGCGGAGCTACACAGACAAGATCATTCCAACAACTTATAGCACCATTGACACAGTAAAATCGCCTAAAATGCCTCACAGGGGTTTTTGTCAAACAACATTTGATATCAACAAAAAGGAGATAGGAGGATAGATCCCCCAGAGCCATGTCGAAAAGGTTTTAAAGGCAAGTCTGAGAGGAGGAAAAAGAGAGTCAGAGAAAGTGAGGGAGGGAATTATGGAGGTTGGACCCTTGGCAGATGAAGGCACATGATGCTCGGAGGTGCCAGTATCAGAGGAGTGCAGGTAGCTCAAAAGCATTTTTGGACTAGAGGAAATTAGATAGGGAAAGGGAGAGGCCGCGGAGGGATTCGAAAACACGGGTGAGAATTTTAAAATCGAGACGTTGCTTAACCAGGAGCCAGTGTAGCTTCATCAAGGGCAAGGGGGAAAGAGCAAGCAAGAGAAAAGGGAGAGTAAAGGACATGGGCAAAAGGTGCAGGATGGAAACAAAGGAGAGAAAGAAAAATCAACCCGGACTGTTACTTTACATTACTTGTTCTCAATGGTCTGTTCAACGCCGGCATCTCCACATCCTGACTAAACAAATCCAGCGATGGAGAGGACAGCTGGAATCATTAGGAACGGTGAAATATCCACATAGTATTGAGGCAGCGGGGAGAAACACTCAGGGGAAAGGATGAGGCAACAAGGGTCGAATTGCCTTCTCCTTTCTCTGCCTGTCTTGTGTTATTGGATGTGGACAGGGTGAAGCTCTAAGACAACAGCCACGCTCTGAACACTCACTCAACACTCAGACAGAACAGCCACCAGGGGGTCAAGTGTCACATTTAATCAACAAGAGATTGGCTTTCTGAATGTGCTGCAGGAAATAAAAAGTCAGAATAAAGCCCAGCAGCCTGTTCCCAAAACAACGCGTGAGCACAATTCCGTCAGCCATGGTAAGGATAAGCTCCGTGGGGGGGGCTTCAGCCCCCATCTCCCACCAGGGAGCGGCGCGGGCTTGGAGGGCCGAAGGGCCTGTTCCTGTGCTGTATTGTCCTTTTAAAAGTTATTCTTGAATCTACTTCCACCACCCTCAGGCAGCGCCTTCCAAATCATTGCAACTCGTTACACAAAGTCATTCCCTTCATCTTTAGATAATATGTTAAACCTATGTCCCTCTGGTTACTACCTCTCCTGCCAATGGAAACAGTTTCTCCTTATTTGCTTGCTCAAAAACCATAGTGTGATTTTTTTTAATTCACTCAAGATGTGGGTGTGACTGGCTGGGCCAGTATTTGTTGCCCATCTTTAATTGCCTTTGAACAATTCTTGCTTGGCCATTTTAGAGGGCATTTCAGAGTCAACCACATTGCTGTGGCTCTGGAGTCACAAGTAGGCCAGACCGGGTAAGGATGACAGATTTCCTTCCCTAAAGGACATTAGTGAACGAGATGGGTTTTTATGACAATTGACAATGGTTTCATGATTAGACTTAATTTCAGGTTTTTTCACCATCTGCAGTGGGGTTGGAATCCAGGCCTCAGATCATTACCCTGGGTCGCTGGATGACTAGTCCAATGAGAGTGATAGATTGCAATCAAGATCTGGTAACTCAAGGGTTGATACCAGAAGTGAATGACCATGAAAACTGACAGAAACCCAAGTTTTCCTTCAATGGAAGGAATCGTATCCTCCTTGTCCAGTGACTCCAGTCCCACGGGTATGTGTTAAGATTCACAAGAGTGAAGGGAGGCAGTGGCAGAGACCCAGGGTAATGCTCTGGGGACCCGGTTCGAATCTCACCTCGGCAGATGTTGAGATATGAATTCAATCAAAGATCTGGAATCAAGAATCTACTGATGACCATGAAACCATTGTCGAGTGTTGGGAAAACCCATCTAGTTCCCTAATGTCCTTCAGGGAAGGAAATCTGCTGTCCTTAGCTGATCAGGCCTACATCTGACTCCACAGCAACAGCAATGTGGTTGACTCTCATATACCCTCACGGATGGGCAATAAATGCTGGTACAGCCAGCGACGCCCACATGCCGTGAACGAATAAAAAAAAACCTGAAGCAGTGTGACTCAGTTGTACAACAATCACGGCTCAGACAGACTCATCATCTCCTGAGTGTTACTGTGAATACGGCAATTAAACTGAGCTCCACCAGTACTGACTGGCCACATCCGACAACAAATAATCTAACAACCCCCTACCCCCCCCACACACAATTTGAAAGGTACTCTCAATCACAACATGTACACCGGGGGGGGGGGGGGGGGAGAGACACAAAGTGTTATGCAGCTTCACCAACCAAAATTCGACCAGTGAAAGTATATAAGAAAATGAAAAGCAGAAATCTGGCAAGGGAAGGGTTTAAGTTTATTAGTGTCACAAGTAGGCTTACATTAACACTGCAATGAAGTTACTGTGAAAATCCCCTAGTTGCCACACTCCGGTGCCAGTTTGGGTACACTGAGGAAGAATTTAGCACGGCCAATGCACCTAACCAGCACGTGTTTCAGACTGTGGGAGGAAACCCACACAGACACGGGGAGAACGTGCAGACTCTGCACAGACAGTGACCCAAGCCGGGAATCGAACCTGAGCCCCTGGCGCTGTGAGGTAGCAGTGCTAACCACTTTGCCACCACGCCGCCTACACTTGCAACCATTTTGAATCGTGACTGAGAAGGAATATCACTGTTTTCCCCACACAACCCGCCAGGTCTTTGCGGACCGTGTTGTCCTTTGAAGTACATGTGCTTTCTTTGGCCACTGCTTTCTTTTTCACAAGACTGAAGGTAAGGAAGAATTCACAGAGAGGGAGGATGAAAATGTTGGGGCGGTTCAGCAAACTGCTCCAAGAAGTAGTGAGCTTGTGCCCAGAATAAGTCCTCAGTCTCCAGCGGGTAGTTGGGAAAGGATCAGGTTGAAGATGGGAGAGGGGGGTGGTATAAAATGAGAAGGTGAGATAGCTCGAAGGGCTACTGTGGAATGGCACTGCCTGAGAGCAGGTTGTCCAGATTTTAGTTCTAAATTTTATCTTTTAAAGTTTATTTTATTAGTATCACAAATAGGCTTACATTAACACTGCAATGAAGTTACTATGAAAATCCCCGAGTCGCCACACTCCGGCACCTGTTCGGGTACACTGAGGGAGAATTTAGCACGGCCAATGCACCTAACTAGCAAGTCTTTCAGACTGTGGGAGGAAACTGCAGCACTCGGGGGAAACCCATGCAGACACAGGGAGAATGTGCAGACTGCGTACAGATGGTGACCCAAGCCTGGAATCGAACACGGGTCCCTGGTGCTGTGAGGCAGCAGTGCTAACCACTGTGCCGCCGCGATGTTGGGGAATTGGTTTGTTTGCAGGGATTTGAAGGAAAAAGCACAAAGGAAGGAAAGGAAACCTTAAAGAATTTCCTTAAATAAATTAACCTATTCATAAAAGCGGACAGTTCTTACAATAAAACCTAATCAGTATTCAAAAAATAATTTTACAATAGTGACGTTAATGAAATGGTGACCTAGTTGTAATGTCACTGGAATGGTAATCCAGGCTAATACTCTGAGGGTCACGGGTTCAAATCCCACCCCGACAGCTGGTAGAATTTAAATTCAATTTTAAAAAGTGTGGAATTGAAAGCTTGTCTCAGTGTTGTAAAAACCCATCTGTTCCATTAATGTCCTTTAGGGAAGGGAATCTGCCATCCTTACCTGTAACCCACAGCGATGTGTGTTGACTCTTGACTGCCCCAGTTGAAATGGCCAAGCAAGACAGCCCATTGTATGGAACTGCGACAAAATTGACTGCAGTGGTTCGAGAAACTAAGCTCATTAACAGCCCCCCCCCCCCCCCCCCCCCCCCCCCGAGGGCAATCAGGGATGGGCAACAAATGCTGGCCTTGTCAGTGACACCCACATTTCTCAAACAGATTATTAAAAATGCCTGTTGCTGCCGAATAAACTCTCTGGAGTCCAGAAAATCCCGATTCTGAATAGGTATGGAAAGCTACCCTGTGCCCCTCTGTTTCTCTAGTCTTTATTTTGATGAACATCCTGTAGCATTTGATGAAGGCTTACAATTTTTTTGTCCTGGGTAAGTTAGAGAATTCTCCCTGAACACATTTTACAGCGATTCCAGCAGGGTAGTTCCAAGTAACATCATTAACGTTTCCATCATCCATTTCAACGACGACTCTCACAGTCCCTTCAAATCATTATCCATGACCACGCTCATTGTGGAGCAGAGCTCATGCTTTCTGTTCTCCTCCATCTCCTCAGTGGGCAGACCACATGTTGGATGAGGAAATCCACGAGTCCCTTTTCCCCCCAGCTCTGAGTAATAGTGGCAGTAAGAAGTTTAACAACACCAGGTTAAAGTCCAACAGGTTTATTTGGTAGCAAAAGCCACCAGGACTTTAACCTGGTGTTGTTAAACTTCTTACTGTGTTTACCCCAGTCCAACGCCGGCATCTCCACATCATAATTGTGGCAGGACAGAGTGTGCGTTAGCTTGGCAAGTATTCTCTCTGCTCTCTTACTCTCTGATAAAAATGGTCGTTGTACACCGGTCATAATTTAATGTTCTCCACTTGAAGGGACAGTTTTTCATCACAGCCACAGCCAATGTCTCAAATTGAACTTGATCATTGCCAATTGCCAGTTACATCTGAAGGAAATCTAGTGTGTGGCTGGTAAAGGCCAGAGCCAGAACTCAGGAGCAGCAAAGGATTTCATTTGTTTGTTTCTCAGAACACTGGTTGTGTGTTGCTCCATTATAATATAGACCTATGGATGCAAACTGATCGGCAGAGTCTATTACTTTGTATAGCAGGCCCTTGGTGGCACAAAGATGCCTGGATGAGTGCAGCTCCAACAACACGCAAGAAGCTTGACACCATCCAAGGTAAAGCAGCCCCACTTGATTGGCACCCCATCCACAAATGTTCACTCCCTCCATCACTGATGCACAGTGGCAGCAGTGTGTACCGTCTACAAGATGCACTGCAGTAACTCACCAAGGCTCCTTAAGCAGCACCTTCCAAACCTATGACCGCTACCATCCAGAAGGACAAGGGCAGCAGATTAATGAGAACACCACTACCTGCAAGTCCTCCTCCAAGCCACTCACCATAGAATTCCTGCAGTGCAGAAAGAGGCCATTTGGCCCATTGAGTCTGCACTGAAAGAGCATCTTACCCAGGCTAACACCCCCACCCTATCCCCATAACTCCACACATTTAACATGGCCAATCCACCTAACCTGCACATCTTTGGACACAAAGGGGCAATTTAGCATAGCCAATCCACCTAACCTGCACATCTTTAGACTGTGGGAGGAAACCAGAGCACCCGGAGGAAACCCACGCAAACACAGCACCATTTTGACTTGGAAATATATCGGCCAATCCCTCACTGTTGCTGGGTCAAAATCCTGGAACTCCCTCCCTAACAGCATGTGGTGTAACTGTACCACGTGGACTCATGGTTCAAGAAGGCAGCTCATCACCACCTTCTCAAAGGGCAATTAGGGATGGGCAATAAATGCTGGCCTTGCCAGCGAAGCCCACAACCTGTGAATTAATAAAAAATAAAAAACAGGTGTAGAGTCCATTCATTCCTCAGAATGGACAGAGACAGCACTGATATGTTGAGTTTCTTTTATTGAGCAGAATTTAAAGTTAACACATCACAGAGAGTGAAAAAACTGGGAGAGAGAGCGATACTAGCAAATTCCAGTATTGTCCTGGTCTTGAAAACAGACTTGATCAAAAACATACTCTGGATTGAACTAATTAACATCGAGCCGAATACAGAATTCTAAGTTTTCCGTTATCTTGTATTGAAATTATTTGGTACGAGCTGTCTCTAACTTTCATCAACATTTGCAGCTGTGGCCATGAGAAGCTTTGTTTTGGCTTATGCTAGCATTGTACTTTCAAAGAATGCAGTCAATTTCTCAAGCTAATCCCAGCGTACCTGTTGAGTTTAAAATGTGGTCAAGTTAACTTTAAAAGCTTAGCATTTAGATTTATTGCATAGGCAGAAATATCTTAAAATGAAGTCTTTGCATAAGCGAAGCAAACCGTACGCAAGATCCACAACAACAGGCAGCTTTCCTGGTACGTGGAGAGGATGGTTGTGATTGAGTCATTCAGTTAGTCACAGGTTAGTGAGTGGATTATCGGGTCAACATTTCCATGACTATTCTGCTCATCTTGAGCTCTTCCAAATCCCCATCATCCACAAAAATCTCACTGGATATCATCCCCCCCACCCAGTGTTTGACAGGTATAGAATGCTCTCACTACAAAGATCAATAGAACATAGAAGGGGAAGGTAATGGCCTAGTGGCATTATCGCTAGACTATCAATCCAGAAACTCAGCTAATGTTCTGGGCACCTGGATTCGAATCCCGCCACGGCAGATGGTGGAATTTGAATTCAATAAAAAATATCTGGAATTAAGAATCTCATGATGACCATTGTCGATTGTCGGAGAAACCCATCTGGTTCACTAATGTCCTTTAAGGAAGGAAATCTGCCGTCCTTACCCGGTCTGGCCTACATGTGACTCCAGAGCCACAGCAATGTGGTTGACTCTCAACTGCTTTCCAACTAGAGATTGGGCAATAAATGCTGGCCAGCCAGCGACACCCATATCCCAAGAATGAATTAAAGAAAAGTGCACTTCATTGCCCCAGCTCTCACTTCAGAAGCATTGGGATTTCTCAACAGAGGTTTTAGCTGAGGTACTGTTGCAATATTATTTTGCTCTACACAACCTTTCCTATGTCAGCTCCATGTAGAAATATGTTTGTGGACACGGTTTGTAAATTTTTTATATCTTATTGAAAATGTCAATGGGAAAACCTGGCGCTCAGGGGCAAAGGGGCAATTTAGCATAGCCAATCCACCTAACCTGCACATCTTTAGACTGTGGGAGGAAACCAGAGCACCCGGAGGAAACCCACGCAAACACAGCACCATTTTGACTTGGAAATATATTGGCCAATCCCTCACTGTTGAGAGTGTTCAACATCAGATGTTCTCATCTGGTCAGGTCCATCAAAGCCAAGTTGGTCAGTTTTATAGTCAGGCGTTTTGGTTGCTTTGGTATTATCAATTCCATAGTACTTAGGAAGGCTATGTTTGTACTACCAACAATTCATATTTGATGAGGTAACTACAGCAGAATGTGATTATGATTTTAACATCAATACATCAAGGGCAAGATTTTCCCACCCTTCCCGCAGACAGGTTCTTGCGCTCCCGCCGAAGGTGACCCCTTCATCAATGGGGTCTACATTAATGGGAACGAAGTAGAAAGGGTCGAGAGCTTCAGGTTTTTAGGTGTTCAGATCATTAACAACCTGTCCTGGTCCCCCGATGCTGACACTATAGTTAAGAAAACCCACCAACGCCACTACTTTCTCAGAAGACTAAGGAAATTTGGCATGTCCGCTATGACTCTCACCAACGTTTACAGATGCACCACAGAAAGCATTCTTTCTGATTGTATCACAGCTTGATATGACTCCTGCTCTGCCCAAGACCACAAGAAACTACAAACAGATGTGAACGAAGTCCAGTCCATCATCCAAAACCAACCTCCGATCCATTGACTCTGTCTAACTTCCCGCTGCCTCGGCAAAGCAGCCAGCATAATTAAGGACCCCATGCACCCCAGACATTCTCTATTCCATCTTTTTCTGTTGGGAAAAAGATATAAAAGTCTGAGGATACGCACTAACCAACTCAAGAACATGCTTCTTCCCTGCTGCCACCAGACTTTTGAATGGACTTACCTTGCATTAAGTTGATCTTTCGCTACACCCTAGCTATGACTGTAATTCTACATTCTGCACTCTCTCCTTTCCTTCTCTATGAACAGTATGCTTTGTCCGTATAGCGCACAAGAAACAATACTTTTCATTGTATACTGATATATGTGACAATAATAAATCAAATCAAACCCTTGCGGTGGGATGGGCAAGCCACGGAAAACGTCATTGACATCGGCGGGACAGGAAGATCCTGCAGGCAGCCAATAGTGAGTTGCGTCCACCGCCAGAAAAGGTGTCGTGGGGGTGGGGGCTGGATTGTTAAAACGCTGATCGATGGTCTAGGGTTCTAATGATCCTTAACCAAAGCTATGACATTATCTAAAAGACTTAGTATCCGGGGTTTCTGGGGATGTTACATTTCTAATAAGATTTCTAAGTCTGAGATCCACATACTGTAAGCAGAATCTTCTCCTATATTTTCATTATCAGTGAAGAAATAGTGGGGTCTTTCAATATATTGAGCTTCATGTTCAGTCCCTGGGGCAAGAGGATCAATTTGCCCAAAAATGTGTTTTTTAAAAAAACTTACTGTTGCTGCAGAGAATTTTTAAAAGTAACAGCCAGACTCTCCACTCATTTCATCCCGTGAGGAAGGGAAGCCCTATGATAGATCCGTCGAAAGATTATGGTGCAGAGAGAGGCCATTCAGCCCATCGTGTCTCCGCTGGCAAAAATGAGAAAAAAGGAACTAGTTGCTCATTTCAATCCCACTCCAGCACCTGGTCCATAGCCTTGCAGCTCTCACAATTTTGACTTATGTCCCCAGATGTTAGAGAGTACTTCGCAGGAACGTAGGATTTCTAATCAGTAAGGGAGTCTGCTTCTGGTATCTTAAGGTCTTCTAGAAGTAGGAGTAGGCCATTTGGCCCTTAGTGTGCTACACCATTCAATAAGACCATAGCAAATCTGGTTGTGGTCTGAACTCCACTTTCCTGTCTGCACCCCCCTACAAGTGCAGAAGGAGGCCATTCGGCCCATTGAGTATGCACTCTCTGACACAGCATCTTACCCAGGCCCTAAACGCTTAACCCCACGTATTTACCCCATCAATCCCCCTAACCTATACATCTTGGGACACTAAGGGGCAATCCAGCCTGGCCAATCCCCCTAACTTGCACATCTCTGGGCAATAAGTGGCAATTTAGCATAGCCAATCTACCTAACCTACACATCTTGGTACACGGGGCGGCATGGTGGCACAATGATTAGCACTGCTGCCTCACAGCACCAGGGACCTGGGTTCGATTCCGGTCTTGGGTAACTGGAGTTTGCACGTTCTCCCATGTCTGTGTGGGTTTCCTCCGGGTGCTCTGGTTTCCTCCCACAATCCAAAAATATGCGGATTAGGTGGATTGGCCATGCTAAATTGCACCTTAATGTCAACAGGACTGGCTAGGGTAAATGCATGGGATTATGGGGATAGGGTCTGGGTAGGTTTGTGGTCGCTGCAGACTCGATGGGCCGAATGGCCTCCTTCTGCACTGTTTCTATGATAAATTCTATGGTTAGGTGGATTGGCTATGCTAAATTGACCCTAGTGTCAGGAGATTAGCAGGGTAAATATGTGAGGTTATGGGAATACGGCCTGGGTGGGATTGTGGTCGGCGCAGACTCAATGGGCCAAATGGCCTCCTTCTGCACTGTAGGGATTCTATGATAAATTGCCCCTCAGTGTCCCAAGGTTGGTAAATATGTCGGGATACGGGGATAGGACCTGGGTAAGGTGCTCTGTTGGACAGTCAGTGCAGACACGATGGGCTGAATGGCCTCTTTTTGCACTGCAGAGATTCTATGATTCACTAAGGGGCAATTTAGCATGGCCAATCCCCCTGCACATCTTTGGGCACTAAGGGGCAATTTAGCATGGCCAATCCATCTAACCTGCACATCTTTGGACAATAATGTTTACAATGATAACTATCTACAAAATATTTAATTAGGTTAAAAGCACTCAGGTCACGAAAGGTGCTATTTAAGTGCAAAATAACCTTAATGAATTGGAGCTCATGGTTGCCCACAGGGCTCAATGTGTCTCCCTTGTTGACTTTCCTGGTAACTTGAGGCAATGTCCCTTTAAATCACAATAACACTAATTGGGGTCATTGAAGTTGCAATGTGACTCCCTCACCTGCAGCAAATGATGAGTTTAGATGAAAAACTAGATTATTTCTACAGGGACATACCAGCCATTCTAGCTCAGACATCAGCTCTGATTCCACCTTTGCGGGAGCGTAATGGCGGCGATGGTGAGTGAGGCTCTGCGCAATCCGGTTAAAATCTCTGCCGTCCGCAGGAGCCGGTGGCCGTCAGCTGGCCGGTGCTGTTCACCGAGGTCCCTGCTGCCATCTGCTGCCGATATTATCCGGGTTTTGAGCTGTCTTTCTGTTAGTCTTTCTCTCCTTTTTGATGTTTGGCCTTCTGGAGGGGTTGGTGGTTGCCATGGTTTCTGAGGGCCTGCTTCCTACCAAAAGCCTGAGAATTTAGCTGGCTGAAGTAATAGGGATGCTGTTCGTATTCCAAGTTATTCTGGTTTTTGGTTTATGATTCACTATATATAAATAAATATTGGCACTGGATTTATTATTCTGGCATTGCTTGAGGGATTTATTTGTTTTAAGTAGGGTTGGGCCATGTGGGAAAGATTTGTGTTCTAGAGCAGGGGCTGAATGGCCTTTGGCTTAGAGATTGCTCACTTTCCACCCCTTCCCCAGAGTGAATGAAATGAAGATATTATAGTCACGTTGCCTTAGACAGCAGGCTGAATGGTTGTTGGCTTAGAGGTTTATTTCTTGTTTGCTTTCCAACCTTAGTGGCACAGTGGTTAGCACTGCTGCCTCACAGCACCAGGGACCTGGGTTCAATTCCGGTCTTGGGTAACTGGAGTTTGCACGTTCTCCCATGTCTGTGTGATCTCGGGGACCTGGGGTGGAGGGTGCTGCACGCAGCAGTGCCGTACAACCGTAGGTTTTTCCGGTACACGGGCTCCCGAGACTGCCCTTTCTGTGGCCTTGTGGAGTCCGTGGACCATGTCTACGTTCTGTGTTTTAGGCTGCACACCCTTTTTGGTTTCCTCAAACACCTCTTTATTGATGTTTTGTCTGCACTTCAGTCCCACGCTCCTGATCTACGGGCACCTGGTGCGGAGAGGGGCGGGTTGGGATGCTGACCTCCTCGTGAACCTGCTCCTGGGCCTGGCGAGACGCGCCATCAATAGGTCCAGGCAGCGGGCGATCGACGGGGCCGTCCATCCTGACTGTCTGCACCTCTACCGCGGCTACATTCGCGGCCAGGTGTCTCTGGAGAGGGAGCATGCGGTGTCCACGGGCGCGGTTGATGCCTTCCGTGACTGCTGGGCGCCGCAGGGGCTGGGGTGTATTATCGACCCCGATAATCACCTTTTGGTTTGACGTTTTAAGTTTCCTTTCGACTTTGATTTTGGTTCGGGCTGTTTCCCCCCTTCCTTTTGGGGAGCCGCCCCTTTTACTTTGTCCCTAAGTTAATTTGAGTTTGTTTACTTGATTGGTATCAAAAGAAATACCAGCCATTCCAGCTCAGACATCAGCTCTGATTCCACCTTTACGGGAGCGTAATGGAGGCGCTGGTGAGTGAGGCTCTGCGCAATCCGGTTAAAATCTCCGCCGTCCGCAGGAGCCGGTGGCTGTCAGCTGGCCGGTGCCGTTCACCGGGGTCCCTGCTGCCATCCGCTGCCGATATTTGCCGGGTTTTGAGCTGTCTTTCTTTAGTCTTTCTCTCCCTTTTGATGTTTGGCCTTCTGGAGGGGTTGGTGGTTGCCATGGTTTCTGAGGGCCTGCTTCCTACCAAAAGCCTGAGAATTTAGCTGGCTGAAGTAATAGGGATGCTGTTCATATTCCAAGTTATTCTGGTTTTTGGTTTATGATTCACTATATATAAATAAATATTGGCACTGGATTTATTATTCTGGCATTGCTTGAGGGATTTATTTGTTTTAAGTAGGGTTGGGCCATGTGGGAAAGATTTGTGTTCTAGAGCAGGGGCTGAATGGCCTTTGGCTTAGAGATTGCTCACTTTCCACCCCTTCCCCAGAGTGAATGAAATGAAGATATTATAGTCACGTTGCCCTAGACGACAGGCTGAATGGTTGTTGGCTTAGAGGTTTATTTCTTGTTTGCTTTCCAACCTTAGTGGCACGGTGGTTAGCACTGCTGCCTCAATGCCAGGAACCTGGGTTTGATTCCCAGCTTGAGTCACTGTCTATGGCTGCACGTTCTCCGTGTCTGTGTGGGTTTCCTCCCACGCTCTGAAAGATTGGCCATGCTAAATTCTCCCTCGCTGTACCCAAACTAGGAGATTTTCACTAACTTCATTGCAGTGTTAATTTGAGTCTACTTGTGACACTAATAAATTGAGCTTCTCCAAGGTGATATCAAGTTGCCAACCCCCACCTTTTTGATTTGATTTATTATTGTCAGGTGTCTGATTGCCAGAGAGTGATCTAGGAACTATTTAAAAAATGTCTGCAGGGTGGTGTTGTGGAGCAGTACAGGAGAAAAATCATTATGGGCTAATGAGGAATAAAATGTTTTGCTGATGTTGCTCAATCTATTTTTAAAATACCAGATAAAAGCAGATTACTGCAGATGCTGGAAAATCTTGGCAGGTTTGACGGTATCTGTGGAGAGAGTACAGAGCTAAGTATTTGAGTCTGGATGACTTTAGAGCTGTATTGTAACTAAAACTAGTAGAGATGGGGCGATTGCCTATTTGACTTGGTGTGATCCAACTTCAATCACAGAATCATAGCAACTCTATAGTGCAGAAGGAAGCCATTAGGCCCATCGAGTATGCACCAACAACAATCCCACCCCAGGCCCTATCCCCACCACCCCACACACTTACCCTGATAATCCCTATAACCTACACATCCTGGGGCACTATGGGCAACTTAGCATAGCCAATCAACCTAACCCGCACATCTTTGGACTGTGGGAGAAAACCAGAACACCCAGAGGAAACCCACGCAGACGGGAGAATGTGCAAACTCCACGCAGACAGTGACCCAAGCCAGGAATTGAACCCGGGTCACTGGAGCTATGAGGCAGCAGCGCTAGCCACCGTGCTGCCCATCTCTGACTTTTTGTTTCACAAGATTTCCGTTGGCTTAGTGGGAGTGTGGAGGTGAAGTGTACAATGGGACTTCCAGGAATTTGTCCAAATCAGAGCTGGCAGCTTTTAAAGCCTAATTTTATTTATCTGACTTTAAATTATTTGATTCCTTTGTTCTTGTGCATATGGCTTCTTGTCTTTCAGACTCTGTATACAACCCCTGGTTTCTGGAGGTCCTACCCAGCTTTGATTGCTGCTGAGTACAGTAATCTGTCACTCAGAGTCGTATCCGAGGGTCCAGTGTTTTCGGAGACTGGCTGTACAACTCCATGCTTCCTAAACAGGTTCCCTCAGGGAAAGGTCAGTGAGCTCTTTGTAGTTTTATATAATGAAAATTTCCAGGAAGTAATGTTCAGTGGCAGAGATGAATTTCAAACCATCAAATTAGAGGATGTTTGGGAATAAGGAAGGCCATTTTGACCCACTTTAATTGATTTAATGTTGAATCAGTTGTCTCTTCTCTCCACCAGTGACCCCTGACCCCAGCAAACCACATTTGTGGTGGCTTCATTTTCTTAAATGGGTTTTTGTTTCCAGTTCCCTTGCATCACACAGGTATTGGGATAGCAAATTGATCTTGATTAGAACCATCCAGAACTAAAATCCTCACTTTTTCTGATGGTTTGAGATGCATTGATCACCTGTTCTAGTGCTTGTTAAGGCTGCAGATTGAAAGTCCCACTCTGGGATCTTGACCACAAAAATCCACGTTCGCGTTCCCCAATGCTTTACTGACAGAGGGCTGAAACTGTGGCATTGTTTGTAATCTCTGATGCCTGTACAAGATCTCCAGGCTCTATTTGAAGTGCATGGGAGTTGACCCTTATTTGTTGATGGCATGTGGGTATCACTGGCTGGGCCAGCACTTATTGTCCATCCCTGAGGGCATTTAAGAGTCAACCACATTGCTGTGGATCTGGAGTCGCATGTATAAGGGGAAGTTTTTGCTTCCTACCAGCATAAAAGACAAGTGGACATGAGTACAGTACAAAAGGCAACAAGAGCTTTATTCCCTGTCCAAAATAACAAACTGAGTTTTAACAACACCGGGATATCTCCACTCCATCTGACGAAGGAGCAGTGCTCTGAAAGCTAATGGCATTTGCTACCAAATAAACCTGTTGGACTTTAACCTGGTGTTGTTAAAACTCTTACTGTGTTTACCCCAGTCCAACGCCGGCATCTCCACATCAAGCTAACAAACCACAGGCCTGGGGGAACACAGCTGCTCGCTAACTGCTTCCCCTGGCCCCTGTGCGCTTTACAATTTATAGGGTTTTGAACTTCGTGCCAAACATATGGTAATGGGCTCATTCAAAGCGTTTGCTGACAGCATGAATGGGACCCACGTGGGTTATTGTCATTTACTACAAGTTACACGATCAGTAACTGCTAAAACTATCAGCAATAACACAAAGCGGTGACACAATAGCGAAGTATTGAAAAGCCATTATAGATAGGTGGGGTTGATCTGTGGCTGATGGTGAAGTGATCCTATTTCTCCTGGGCCTATCTCTTTCTGGAGAGTTCCCTTTGTGATTTGAACTCCCTGCATAATCTAATCAGTTGAGCTATTGTCTATGTTTCCCTGCCTGGAGTCTAAAGTGATTAAAACTGTCTGTAGTGATTAGAGGGTGCAAGGAACCTCTCCATGAGTCATCGCATTGCTGTGAGCTGCTGACAATATTTTTCATTCATTGCCGGGCAAAATAAATTTGATCTCAATGCATAATGTCCATGATATTAAGCATAAAAGTCGTCCCCTTCACATGTAGGCCAGACCAGGTGACAGATTTCCTTCCCTAAGGGACATTAATGAACCAGCTGGATTTTTGCAACATTGACAATGGTTTCATGGTCATCATTAGACTTTTAATACCCTGGGTCTCTGGATTACAAGCCCAGTGACTATGCCACTGCCTCCCCCACAGCCAATAAATGTCATGACACTGACAGTTGGGCTGATTCTGTGATGTAAATACTTTGAATGTCAGTTTAACCAAACTCTTTGCTAAGTTTGCTTTCCATTTGGTTTAAGATTGTCACTGGGCTAATAATCCAGGGACCCAGGTTAGAATCCTGCCATGGCAGATGGTGAAATTTGAATTCCACAACCTGGGAAAAAAACCTAATGGTGTCCATGCAACCATTCATAGAAACCCTACAGTACAGAAAGAGGCCATTTGGCCCATCGAGCCTGCACCGACCACAATCCCACCCAGGCCCTACCCCCATATCCCTACATATTTTACCCACTAATCCCTCTAACCTACGCATCTCAGGACACTAAGGAGCAATTTTAGCATGGCCAATCAACCTAACCTGCACATCTTTGGACTGTGGGAGGAAACTGGAGCACCCGGAGGCAACCCACGCAGACATGAGGAGAATGTGCAAACTCCACACAGACAGTGACCCAAGCTGGGAATCGAACCCAGGTCCCTGGAGCTGTGAAGCAGCAGTGCTAACCACTGTGCTACCGTGCCGCCCCATGCTAACCACTGTGTGTTACCCTGTGGTTCACTTTGGGTTCCCCTTTAGGGAAGGAAATCTGTTTACCTTGCCCAGTCTGACCTACATGTGACTCTCAGCAATGTGGAATGCCTGCTGAAATGGTCACTCAATTC
This sequence comes from Mustelus asterias, assembly GCF_964213995.1. Lineage (NCBI taxonomy): Eukaryota > Metazoa > Chordata > Chondrichthyes > Carcharhiniformes > Triakidae > Mustelus > Mustelus asterias. The sequence continues at coordinate 46,421,646 of NC_135824.1, read as the reverse complement.
CAAGCTGTTGCAGGCTTTTTTCAGACTGAATACTCGGCCTTTTGGCTGGGATCAGGTGTAGTATGGATTGGATGCTGTGCTTGGTTGAGGTCATTGGGTTACATTTTAGCTTCATTTGAAGCAATTTTTAAAAGCGGCATCTTAGCCTTTTGGCTAAGATGCAAATGAGATCAAGCCTTGGAGGACTTGCACCTACTCCAATCAGCTTGGCTCATGTAGGTCAGGCCCAAGACAGGAGTGTAGGCCCTGTTGTCAGCTTGGATTGGAAATGTCTCAACTTGTTGAGACTCTGAATTGGACTTGATTTGATTAAATTGGAAAAGTTTTTTAAAAATTACCCAAATTCAGTTAATACAAAGACTCGAAGTCAGTATCCTGGTTAAAGATATATCTTTATTTGACCAACAATCACTAGGAGTGTGTTTTGGGCAGCCCAACACCTCTGAAGGCCCTGAGCATTCCAATACCACAAGTTACAATACATCAGACAGGGCAATTATACATTTTCAAATTTGCTTTTCCCACCTTCCCATTAGTTATGAACCAGTCATCATTAGTACAAATCAATCATTGTTGACAGTTGTCATATACCTGAGCCAATTGCATTCTACCCTCTGACATGGGATTTTATTGGTCCATAGAATCCAGATGTTTCTTCCCCCTGTCACTAATCAACCCCTGACGCTTGGCAATAGAGTTCAAAGGCACTGTTCTCACCAACTCTCAATTACATGAATGGTCGAGTCAGACAGTTGACATTCCCATGGCTGAAGCGCTGTCTTATCGGTATAAATTGAACAGCTCTATTCATACTATGTCTTTGGGGACCCATATAGTCTGTAACTTGTGCTGATAAGAATATAAACATCCTGCGGTTTCATTGTTCCAAAGAATGTGGTTCGTCTCACTCGGTCTTCATCCCATCATGCACTGGAGCAACCTGCCTTTGGCTAAAGTGTACAGATTACTTTAAAAATACATTTTTAAAATACATGTTTAAATCAAATACTTGTTCAAATCTCTTTTTTGTTTAAATCTTTTACTGTCATTGTGTCTTTGTGCAGACAGTACCCCTGTTAGTCTGTGGGTCTGATCTGGAGTCTCTTCACTCAGTGCGAGTAGTTTTATTAGTGTATAAATCCCTGATTATTTGAAATTTCTCTAACAAAGCAATATATTAGGGATGGGCAATAACTGCTGGCCCAGCCAACAATGACCACATCCCATAAATTAATTTTTTTAAAAATCCACCTAGTGATGGTGTGGAAGTAGTTTTTTTAATGTCAATTTCCCATGAGGGTGACACTTAACAAATGTAAACTAAATTATTTTGGTGTGGTGTAGTGCTATATCACTGGGTTAGTCATATTGGGTCCAGGCTAAGGCTCTGAGCTTCTAACTTGATAAAAAAAATTAACTTGTCTCTCATTTAATTGGTTCAGTAGCCCTTCAGGGAAGGAAATCTGTTGTGCTTATCCGGTCTGACTGACGCGAATCCAGACCCACAGCAATGTGGCTGACTCTTAACTGCTATCTGAAATGGCCAAGCAAGCTGTTTAGTTGGGGACAGGCAACAACTGACCTTTTGGCTAAGATCAAGCATTGGGCCGTGTCCAAGATGGGGCGCAATGCCTTATCTTGTCTGTGTCTCTTGTGGCACAGTAAGAAGTTTAACAACAGCAGGTTAAAGTCCAACAGGTTTATTTGGTAGCGAAAGCTTGTGTGGCTTCTGCTACCAAATAAACCTGTTGAACTTTAACCTGGTGTTGTTAAACTTACTGTGTTTACCCCAGTCCAATGCCGGCATCTCCACATCTCTTGTGGCAGCCATGGTGGCACAGTGGTTATCACTGCTGCCTCACAGCGCCGGGGACTCGGGCTCGATTCCAGCCTTGGGTGACAGTGGAGTTTGCACGTTCTCCCTGTCTACGTGTGTTCCCTCCGGGTGCTCTGCTTTCCTCCCACACAAGATGTGCAGGTTAAGTGGGTTGGCTGTGCTAAATGTACAGGGTTAGAGGGCTAGGGTGGGGATGGTGCACATGGGTAAGATGCTTTTTCAGGTGGCACAGTGGTTAGCACTGCTGCCTCACAGCACCAGGGACCTGGATTCGATTCCGGGTTTGGGTGACTATGGCATCTGCACATTTCCTCCCCCTTCCCCTCCCTCCCCTGCTGTGTCTGTGTGGGTTTCCCGAGTGCTCTAGTTTCCTCCCACAGGCCAAAGATATGCAAGTTGGGTGGATTGGCCATGCTAAATTGCCCCTTGGTGTCCAAGGATGAGCAGGTTGGTGGAGTAGCCATTGTAAATGTGGGGAGAGGGTCTGGGATTGATGCTCCGAGTCGGTACAGACTCATTGGGTTTAATGGCCTCTTCTGCACTGCAGAGATTCTATTGGAATTTCGTTTTTTTTGGAGCAAGCAAGAGATGGATTTGGATCTGCACGGCCCACTTTGAGTATTGGCTTTGTAATTACATCTTTGTAATCTAAGAATGGAGCAAAAATTTAGAAAGAAGTACTGGCCACGCCATTGCGTGGAAGCACTTGTGGAATGCAACTTTGCACCACACAACCTGGTGTGTAAAGACCCTGATGGCGATTTTAGAAATGTTTTGTAATGTTCTTTCAGATATTTTATGAAAGTATATATTTGCAATAAAAACAAATGCTGACCTTGCCAGTGGTGCCCTCATTCTGTGAAAGCATTAAAAAGAATGGTACCATAACAAGGATCCTTATCCTGTTGTACGCAGTCATTGGCAAAGAATAAAACAAGACTGGGTCAAATGAGGTGGCTGCGATTGGAAATTTTTGAATTATGTCCCCTGTACAATGACAGGATTCTGGCAGGAAGGAAAGCCCCATTGCTGGTGTTTAATCTGTCAAGTTACCTGATATTTGTGGAGCTTCATCAAACATTGGCAGTGCTTTTTTTTAGTCATTTGTGGGACATGAGCGTTGCTGGCTGGTCAGCATTAATTGCCCATTCCCTAGTTGCCCTTGATCAGAGGACAGTTGAGTCAACCACATTTTTGTGCCACTGCAGTCACGTGTAGGCCATGATGTGGAAATCCTGGTGTTGGACTGGGGGTGGGCACAGTAAGAAGTCTGACAACATCAGGTTAAAGTCCAAAAGGTTTATTTGGCATCGTGAGCTTTCGGAGCCCTGCTCCTCCTTCAGGTGAGTGAAAGAGCAGCACTCCAAAAGCTCATGATTCCAGATAAACCTGTTGGACTTTAACCTGAAGTTGAGGGACTACCTGCATATGGGCCAGACCAGCTAAGGGCAGCAGATTTCCTTCCCTAGTTAAGGGTGTTCCAGTAATTTTATTCAGTTGAAGGGGTACAGCACTAATGCTGCAACCTTTTATGGAGTTGCTGAATTCATCCCAGTTATTGAGACTGGGGGAACTGCACATGCAGTTTGGGGTTGTTTGGAACATGGCTTGATTGGGTCCGACCTTCCCTGCCACCAGATGCCTGCATTTGTTCAGCTGAAGGTGCTTTGAGCTGGGAGGGTGACTTGGCCAGCCAGCCTCAGGCAAATAGCACTGGGTGCTGACAGGAAAACGCCTGATATTCTGCCTGTCAGTCAAGGGCACTGGGACCACCTCCAATGCTTCTAATGTCAAGTGGCAGTTGCATAATAGAATGATGTGCTTAATGTGACCATAATTATGCCTGAACCCCTCTGTACCCCTTTAGATGCCAGTGTTGGTGACTGACAGTGGCTTCTGTGTGCAAGAAAGCAATGCAATTGCTTATTATGGTGAGTAAGTTTCCTGTTGTCTCATCTTTCCCGTTCTGACCTCCTACACTTGCATTGAGTGTACAGCATGGAAACCGGCCTTTAGTCCCCACTGGCCAGTGCTCCTCTCATCTGATCGATATATTCTTCCTTTCTCCCTTGCATGTTCACCTAGCTTACTCTTAACTCCATCCGTGTTGTTCGTCTCAGCTACCCCTTGTGGGAATGAGTTACCGCTGAATTCATCCCTGGGGTTTTTGGATTTTTGATTTTTGGAGTCAAAGGGGATGGGCAGGAAAATCGAGTTGTTCAATGGGCCCAATGGCCTACTCCTTCTATTGGTAACTTTGCCAACTTATCAAATTAGGAAGGCTAAGTCAAGCTAGTCTTGTGTTTTTTTTTGCTTTGTTCATGAGATATGGATGTCACTGGCAAGGCTAGTATTTATTGCCCTTGGGAAGTAGCAGTGAGTCACCTTCAGCAGCGACAGGCCATGTAGTGTAGGTACATCCACAGTGCTGTTAGTAAGGGAGTTAGGATTTCCATGATGAAGGAATGGCAGTTGTAGTTTCAAGTCGGGGAGGGGGACTTGCAGGTGGTGTGTATCCCATGCACCTGTTGCCCTTGGTCTTCTAGGTGGTACAGACTACTGTTGAAGGGGCTGGAGTTGGAACAGTGCAGCTTGTAGATGGTGTACATCGCTCAGGGGGAGGGGAGGCAATCGAGCAGGCTTTTGTCTTGGATGGTGTTGAGCTGCTTGTATTGTTGGAGCTGCACTCCAGGCCAGTGGAGAGTATTCCATCACACTCCTGACTTGTGCCTTATAGATGGCACAGGGGTTTTGGGGATTGGGCAGTGTAGGTGAATTACTTGCCTTGTTTTCCTGTCTCTGACCTGTTATTTTTAGCCACAGTAATAATGCAGCTGGTTCAGTTTCTTGTCAATGGTAACCCCAGGAGTGTAGACTCCATAAATGGGATGGAGAGCAGTGCTATGTCCAGAGAATGGGTTGAAAATTGACAATTATATTCTATATCACTGTCCTTGTCCCTGTGAGCCTTCCAGCTGATAAACTACACTTCTGAAATCCAATCTGTGGCTGCCAATTCATACCCACTGCAGGGCAACACATTCTGCTTCTGGTGTTCAGTCTGGAAAAAGTATAAAGAATTTAAAGGTATGAAGTCTTCCAACAAGGGCATTGGACTGTCTTTCCTTCGTCCCTGTCCGATGAAATTGCAATTTTATCTCTTAGCCAAGCAATGCTGTTTATGAATCATAGAATTCTACAGTGCAGAAGGAGACCATTCAGCCCATCGAGTGTGCACCGTCCACAATTCCACCCAGGCCCTATCCCCATAACACGTTTTTTACCCTGCTAATCCCCCTGACACTAAGGGGCAGTTTAGCATGGCCCATCCCCCTAACCCACACATCTTTGGGCTGTGGGAGGAAACATTCATTTATTAAAATTTCTATTGTTGCAGCTAACCAGCTGTGGAATGTTCTGGCATCGACTCAGACCAATGGGTCCAGAGACGGGGCTGGAAGGATCTGGTGAGGAGATGGGAAGGGGCTGGGTGGAAGGTTGCAGTATTGTGAATCATTTTAATTTCTGGTTTGTACAAAATCCATGGCATCTCTTAATGGTCATGATGTGGATCTCTTAATGGTGTCAGGTACAGGAGACTGGGAGCAGTTCCTGCTGAACCGGAGCGTCTGACCTTGTTCCTCTTAGTAACAAGTTTAACAACAGGTTAAAGTCCAACAGGTTTTTTGGTAGCAAAAGCCACACGTGGTGTTAAACTTCTTACTGTGTTTACCCCAGTCCAACGCTGGCATCCCCACATCTTGTTCCTCTTGTCAGTGGGCAATAGTGGAGCTTATCCAACAGAGGGCAGCATGGTCTCAGTCACTAAAGCCAATGCTGATTAAAGTCTGGATAAAAGCAAATTACTGCGGATGCTGGAATCTGAAACCAAAAGAGAAAATGCTGGAAAATCTCAGCGCATCTGTAAGGAGAGAAAAGAGCTGAAGTTTCAAGTCCAGATGACCCTTTGTCAAAGCCCTGATTAAACTCCACTGCTTGGCAGGAGAGCCTTGGATAGTTGAAATAAAACTGCTGTTCTCCTGGATGTTTATTCCATGTGATTCAGAAAATGGCCTTCCTTATCTATAACTATCTTGTGAACTGGCATGTTAGAACATTTAATATAAGAAATGGGCCATTTGCTGCCTTCCACCCAAGCCCGCAACTCCTTCATTCAATAGAATCGTGGCTGATCTGATTGTAGCCATAATTGCATTTTTCTGCCAGTCCCCCTTATCCACTCACCTTGACCCTGTCAGTCATTTGTCCAACTCGACCCTGAATATACAGGGAGGCGCAGCCTCTGTCGGATCATAGAATCCCCACAGTGCAGAAGGAGGCCCTTTGGCCCATCAAGCCTGCACCAACAATCCTCACTCGGGGCCCTATCCCCATGACCCCACATCTACCCTAACTAGTCCCCCTAACACTAAGGGGCAATTTAGCATGGCCAATGCAGCTAACCCCCACACCTTTTGGAGTGTGGGAGGAAACCCACATAGGGAGAATGTTTGCGCAGACAGTGACCTGAGGCTGTATTGAACCTGGGTCCCTGGCAATGAGGCAGCAGTGCTTGCCGCCATGTCGCCCGCATGCTCTTTGGGAAGATTAATGACTGTCTGTCTGAAGAAATTCCTTCACGGAATCCCCAGTTTTTGCAGATGGTCCTGTCTTTCAAGATTGGGTTTTAACAAAAGCTTTGGACATTGCTAGAACTGGAAACTTCAGATTGAATAAGGAGACCTGTGGAATTAATGGCTTAATGTGCCCCTTTTCCAGGGGAAAAGGGTTTTTTGGGTAGTGGGATGGTAACTGGCATAGAGCAGTAAGCTTCTGATGCACTCTTCCATAAGGCACTTGTCAGCTGGATTCGAGCCTTGGGGCAGCACAGTGGTTAACACTGCTGCATCACAGCGCCAGGGTTCGATTCCTGGCTTGGGTCACTGTCTGTGTGGAGTTTGCACATTTGCATATTCTCCCTTTGCCTGCGTGGGTTTCCTCCGGGTGCTCCGATTTCCTCCCACAGTCCAAAGATGTGCAGGTTAGGTGGGTTGGCCACGCTAAATTGCCCCTTGTGTCGGGGGGGTTAGCTAGGGTAAACGCATGGGACCTGGGTGGGATTGTGATCGGTGCAGACTCAATGGGCCAAATGGTGGCCTCCTGCACTAGGATTCCATGAAAATCTCACTGCGGGGGGTGCACAAGCTTATGTGCTACTCATCTTTTAATCCTCTTATACTGCACAGCCCATAATCTGCTCCTGGAATATATAGTCCATGCTGCAGTCATGGTTCATGTTTGGGTAAAGTCTCATCCTTGTTTGACTGAGTTGGTTGGAGGCAGCTGGGTTGGAGTCCTGTTCAAAGTGGCAGTTTAGCCAGTGAGTGGGTTCATGCTCTGGTGACTGTTATGGACAGAGATGGAGATGATTGCTGCCATTGAGTAAAGCTGCAGATGGCAGTCTCTGCTCCCTTGCACAAATCATTGCTGCTCACATTGAACCATGGAATATGTGAAGGAAAATGGATGAAGTGGTGGAAAGAATCCTGTTGGTTGAATTGGGCAATTCTCAGTGAAGATTCCCCTTCAAATCCTGCTGCATGGTATGTCGGTGGTTAATTCGGAGATGGGACCCAGAGAAGTAATGTCCATGTGCCCAATCTCCCAAGGGGAAATGAGGATAACCTCAGCCAGGAATTTATCTGCCGTGCTTTTGTAATCTCTATTTAAGGGCTGGGCATTTCATGTTCTGAAGTATTTTGTACCTAGTCTGAGATTTGGTGTCACTTTCAGCCCCAATCGCTGGTCTTGCGTTGTCTTGACCTCTGATTGTTATAGGGGGCTGCATGTGGTTGGACCTCACCCCCAGCCAGGGCCTAGATCTCTCTTGGGGCTTCTGAGTGACAACACAAGAAGTAGAGGCTTCTTTGTTGCTTGACAATCCTGCCAAAAAATCAAATGACAATACAGCACAGGAACAGGCCCTTCAGCCCTCCAAGCCTGTGCTGATCACAATGCCTGCCGAAACTAAAACCGTAAGCACTTACGGAGTCCATATCCTTCCATTTCCAGTCTATTCATGTATTCGTCGAGATGCCCCTTAAATGCTGCCAATGTATCTGTTCCCACCACCTCCCCAGGCAGTGCGTTCCAGATATTCACTATTTAAAAAAAGAAAACTGCCCCTCACATCTCAACTTTTCCCCACACACCTTAAATCTATGTCCCCGAGTACTTGACTTTTCTACCCTAGGAAAGGGCACCTGACTATCCACTCTCTCCATGCCACTCATAATCTTGTAAACCTCTATCAGGTCACCCCTCAACCTCTGTTGTTCCAATAGGAACAAACCAAGTTTATCCAACCTCTCCTCATAGCTAATGCCCTCCAGACTCGGCGACATCTTGGTTTGGCTTTGGCCTTTTCAAGCTCTGGATGGCTGTTATCCTGCAGTTCATCATTTAATTCTGAACTACTCCCCTGGTGGTGGTGATTCTGATTTTGTGTTGTCTTTAATCCTGACCAGGGTGTTTGATTTGAGCACTGAGCATGTTGCCTGTTATCCTGTTAAACTTTGGAAGCCAGTGATATCCATTTATTTATAATGGAATCCACCCACTAGAATGCTCTGGCAAGAGTTACCATTTGCACTCCGCTTCAGTCTTTATATGGCACTGAGTGGGTAAAGGGGCCTGCCTATCTTGCTTCTGGCCCTGTCAGACCTGAACTCCTGGCACCTAGTGGGGCAGTACAGTGGGTTAGCAGGGACCCAGGTTTAATTCCAGCCTTGGGTCCCTGTCTGTGTGGAGTTTGCACTTTCTCCGTGTCTGTGTGGGTTTCTTCCACGTGCTCTGATTTCTTCCCACAGTCCAAAGATGTGTGGGTTAGGTTGAGTGGCCATGATAGATTGATTATTCATGATGTGGAGATGCTGGCGTTGGACTGGGGTAAACACAGTAAGAGTTTTAACAACACCAGGTTAAAGTCCAACAGGTTTATTTGGTAGAAAATGCCATTGGCTTTCGGAGCACTGCTCCTTCGTCAGATGGAGTGGATATCCACTCCATCTGACGAAGGAGCAGGGCTCCGAAAGCTAATGGCATTTGCTACCAAATAAACCTGTTGGACTTTAATCTGGTGTTGTTAAAACTCTTACTAGATTGACTGACTATTGTCAGGGGATTAGCAGGGTAAATATGTGGGGTTGTGGGAATAGGGCCTGGGTGGGATTGTGGTTGGTGCAGACAGTGCATGAATAAGGACTCCATGCATTCTTTCACCTACTGTCAGGAGAAAGATACAAAAGCCTGAGGTCATGTACCAACCGACTGTAACACATTCTGCACTCTCTCCTCTCCTCCTCTATGAATGGTATACTTTGTCTGGATTGTATGCAAGAAACAATACTTTTCACTGTATACTAATACATATGATGATAAATCAAAGACTTAATGGGCTGGATGGCCTCCTGCACTGAAGGGATTCTATGATTCTAGTCTTTGTAATATGGAGATATTTTCTTCTGGTCTGATAGAACAGAAGGAGTCAAATTTATCAGGAACATGTTGGGTTGATTGGTAGTGGTGTGACCTATGCTTCAGTAACCTCTAGGGGTTAAATATGAAATAAATCAATGGCGCACACTCTAAAATCAACATGTAACTATTTATCTAACACTGAGCAAATTAACTAAACTAACAAACTAAATAAAACAAGATTCTAGTGGTATGCTTTTCCAATAAATACAATTCTCAACAAAAACAAATTTAGTCGCACTCATTTGCAACTAGGTTTTGTCTACCGGAATATTCCGGGCCTTCTGATTCTTTCTTCTTTGGTACCTTTTGCTATCTAGATGGGGCTTTGAGCAGTTGCTCTCTGCTTTTGTCCCACAGCCCCCTTCGTTTATACCTGTAATGACAACACACCAATATTTCCCACAGTAGGATTGGTCCTAGGTTGTCAAAACCATCATTTACATTTAATAGGTTCTTGGTATCTAAGTCCCTGAATCATATTGGCTGAATTCAACACTGCTGCTTGGCCTTTCGATACAAATGTTTCTGTTTGGGGCTCTTTGTACTTGCCTTGTCACAGAAAAAGCATCACCTTTTAAAGGCACCATGCAATGCTTTCTCCCCAAGCATCTTACAAACACCAATGTACAATTATTGGGGGGGGGGGTTGTGATATTTTTCTTGGCTGCATGGGTTGTGGCAGTGGCTACTTGGTAGTTTGGCTGCTGGAATGCATGGTGTTGGGAGGCAGTTCTTGTCCTCCCTGAAACATCCTGACTCTGGATGTCTGGACGATGATGCCTCCTGTTGCTAGGGTTTCCAGGAGGGTGGGGGGTGGGTGGGGGGAAGAGAATGGATGGAATTCTGTTTATGGTGGGGCCTGAATCGTATCTTGGGTGTGACTGCAGATGGGGGGAACATTTGCTTTTGTATGAGTCCCTTAAACTGTCGTTCTATATTTATCTTTGCTGTGATTTGATTCATTATTGCTGCATGTATTAGTATACAGAAAAGTATTGTTTCTTGCACACTATGCAGTGTACCATTCATTGAAGGAGAGAGTGCCGAATGTAATATTACAGTCATGGGGTGTAGCGAAAGATCAACTTAATGCGAGGTAGGTCCATTCCTGGCAGCAGGAAAGAAGCTATTCTTGAGTCGGTTGGTATGTGACGTCAGACTTTTGTATCTTTTTCCTGACAGAAGAAGGTGGGAGAGAATGTCCAGGGTGTGTGGGGTCCTTTAATTATGCTGGTGCTTTTGAGGCAGTGGAAAGTGTAGAAGTCAATGTGTGGAAGGCTATGTAGCTTAGGGCAGTTGCTGCTTTGATTATCCATTCCTGGACCTTGTGAATATACTAGATGAGGGAGTGGGTTGTGCTCCCCTAAGATGTCCCCATTTGAGGACTTCTGGACAACTGGGTTTAGGTTGGGGAAGGAAAAGAGGAGATCCTGTTTGGGGCATGGGAACCCAAATGAGTTTCTCCTATGAGATTATGTTCCTGATATCCTGCATATTGAGGGTGTACACTGTAAGACCTTGTCTATGGTTTTATCCTGGTGGTACAGTGGTTAGCATTGCTGTCTTACAACCCTGGTTCAATTCCAGCCTTTGTCTATGTGGAGTTTGCACATTGTGTCTGTGTGGGTTTCCTCTGGGTGCTCTGGTTTCCTCCCACAGTTTAAAGATGTGTGGGTTAGGTGGATTGGCCACATTAAATTGCCCATTAGTATCCAAAGATGTTGAGGTTAAATGCCATGGGAAATGTGTGGGGTTGCAAGGGGAGGTGGGTCTGACTAAGACGCTTCAGTGTCAGTGTGGACTTGATGGGTTGAATGGTCTCTTCTGCATTGTAGGGATTCTATGATTTCCCCTCTCTTCGATATTTCCTTTTGTTATCTGGGTCAGTGGGATGCTGATGAGGTCCAATTAATATTTGATCCCATGGGGTGGGTTTCCCTTCCCCTGTAGGGAGGAGGAGAATTGTCTTTCCCCGAGGTGTCTTGACGAATCTTCCAGTTGGTGGGGAAATGCATTAAATTTTCTGGTAAATGGTGGGACTTGAGTGGCATCTATTGTTTGGCTGGAGATGGAGGGTTATTTTGTAGTGAGCATGATGTGAGAATCTTTGGCTTATTGGCTCTTTGAGTCAACATCCCTTTGGCTGTGTAAGCAAAGGTAGCAGCTATTTTGGAAGCTGGGCTGTGGAGATTGTAACAGAGGTTATGGTCACTTGAGAGTTTGTGTTGTCTATAAAAGTTGGGGGAGAGGTCACTGTCTGTGTGGAGTCTGCACATTCTCCCCATGTTTGCATGGGTTTCCTCCCACAGTCTGAAAGACTTGCTGGTTAGGTGCATTGGCCATGCTAAATTCTCCTTCGGTGTACCCAAACAGGTGCCAGAGTGTGGCGACTAGGGGATTTTCACAGTAACTTCATTGCAGTGTTAATGTAAGCCTACTTGTGACACTAATAAATAAACTTAAAACAGTTGGATTAACTTGCATTTAAATTTCAGAGGGGGAAGAGTTTGGGTCCTGGTAACATGAAGAATTACAATAGAGTTGGTGAGCCCTGATGTTTAATGGAAGGATTTGGTGAACCCATTGTTAACTGGGATATGGTAGCTCTCTTGAAGGTTCCCCGCTCGCAGTATGAAGAGAATTTTTTGGGCCAGCATTGGACCATCTCCCAATTGCCCTTGAACTGAGTGTCTCACTCGGCCATTTCAGAGGGAATGTGAGAATCAACCACATTGCTGTGGCTCTGGAGTCATATGTAGGCCAGACCGGGTAAAGATGGCAGATTTCCTTCCTTGAAGGACATCAGTGAACCAGATGATGGGTTTTAACAACAAAAGGTTGTCATGGTTGTCATTAAACTTTTAGTTTCTGTTTGCATTTCTTTATCTGCCGTGGTGGGATTGGATTCTAGCACCCAGAGCATTACTCTGGGTCTCTGGATTCCGAGTCCAGCTGCAATCTCATTTACATATTTCCTTTAAGAATTTTAAGGAAACTGGGTGAGTCATTTGGCCCTCTGAGCCTTATCTGCCAGATCACATTCTACCTTCCATATCCCCTGATTTCCCCCAGTATCCAAAATCTCTCTTGGAATTGTTAACTTGCTGTCTGAAAATCCACTCCCCTCTGGGGACAGGAATTCCAAACTTTTGGAGAAATTTCTTCTTGTCGCTCTTAAATGATCCTTATTCTGTGATTTTTTTTTTAAAATTTATTTTCATTTTTGACCCTTCGTGCTCAATTTCCCAACTCTCGCCCTCACTCAAAGCAAGCTTCACCTCCTTTTGGTTCTGTATGCATCCATGGGTGATATGGGTGTGGTTGCCCTTCTAACCAGCCTAGATTCACTTACCCAGCCTGTGATCAGGGCACTGGCTCGTTCAAGGCCAAAGTGGAAAAAGGGATAAAAGATTGGCTTGGTTGATGTCTGCTCGAGTGAGCTGGATTTACATTGCTTGGGTGAATTGGATTTAAATCCTACTGTGGAGCAATTTGCTCCTTTTTTGTTTTAAAGAGCTGACTCTGGGAGCAGGGTGAGGTCTCCACAGTGATGTAAAAGGCGTGCGGCCCAGCGAGTGGGACTCCATCGGTTGTAGTCTTGCGTGATTCCTGCCAGGGTGGAGCTGCAGACGGCCTTTGTAAAGGAAGCTTGTGTGTGATTAGGACATCCTGTTTATAATGCGAAGGCTGCGTGTGTTGGTTCCTGAACACTCCTCCCAATCTGCCAGTGCTGGGTGAGGCTGGGATCTCTCCCAGCAGCTGGTGTGAACGTGCCTCTGGTCTGGTGGGGAGTGGGCAGTGAAGTCTTGTGTTATTTGTGGAGCAGTAATTAATATGGTGCAAACATTATGATTTCTGTCTTCTCTTCCCTGCGTGGTTTAATGCATTGGGTGTGAGCCATGTCTTGTGTCTTAGTGAATAACATTCTCTCTCCTGCCCCATGGACCTATGCATTGTGTGAGAGGCATGAATTAGTGGCTAGAGTTCTTGCCTGAGTTAGAAAGTTGTCAGTTCAAGCCTCCACGCCCAAGGTGACGCTCCAGTGCTGTGTTGTCAGAGGTGCCATTTTGTTCAGGTTAGATATTTAAACCAACTTCTGCCCACTCGGGTGGTCAAAGATCCCATGGTACCTTTTTTATTTGAAGAGGAATAGGGGAATTTTCCTCTGTATTGGAAATGTATTCATTCATGGGACATGGGTGTTGCTGGCTATCCAGCATTTCTTGCCCATCCCTAGTTGCTCTTGAATGAAGTGGCTTGCTAGGCCACTTCAGAGGGCAGTTGAGAGTCAACTGCATTTCTGTGGCTCTGGAGTCACATGTAGGCCAGACCAGGTAAGGATGGCAGATTTCCTTCCCTAAAGGACATTAGTGAATCAGATGGGTTTTTCCGACAATGGTTTCATGGTCATCAGTAGATTCTTAATTCCAGACATTTTATTGAATTCCAATTCTGCCATGGTGGGATTTGACCCCAGGTCCCCAGAACATTAGCTGAGTTTCTGGATTAATATATTAGTGTTTTTTAAAATACCACTAGGCCTTCACCTTCCCCCTATTTATCCATTAGTCAACATGACAAAGTAACAATGATCTAGTGATTGTGTTGGGGGTGAGGGGGGCTTGCTGTATGCAAATGAACTGCTGCATTTTCCAGTGACAGGAAAGGTGAGTGGCAAGTGCTTTGGATGTCCTTTGAGGCACTACAGAAATGCAGGTCTTCAATTGGTGGATCTCATTCAAGGAAACAAAACACTGCTGTTCCCCCCCCCCCCCTTTGCCTTTTGAAGAAATTCAGTTTCTTTAATTGAGGATCCATCTGAGGGAAGAGTTGGGGTCTGTTTTATTAAACTGTGTTCCTTCCTAGATAAAGTGTATTAATCCCTGACCCTCCCCAACAACAACAAGGTTGCTCTTTCTGGAAATTCTGCCTCCAATGACTGCATTGTCAAACCAGCACTTTTAACACTGGAAGTTGGAACTTTACAGTAGCTGGTTCCAGGCTTCTGTAGGAGGAGCCTCAGCAGATGTTCTGCAGCTGTGTTGTGTACTCAACCTCTGCACAGAGGAGTACACTTAGATCCTCGCTACCTTAAATAACACTAAGAGCTGTAAGATTTGGATCAAAAGGCCTTTATTTCAGGCTTGAGGCTCCTTTGAACTGGAGGACTGAGGGCATTCCCACTGTTTTAACAGGCTTGGAATCCATTGCTGCTCTGTTGCTGTGGCAATTTACTGAGATCTTTTTACACTCCTTTGTTGCCAACTGGCATGAGATAACCGTGCAGTCCCTTCCAAGCAAAACCTCCATTTCCTTTAACATTTTGACTAGTTGATTGCTGGTCCTTGTTCACTGGCAGCTCCCAGTCCATCCTGTTGCATTGAGGCTTCCCTTCTGATGGCTCTTGAAGGCGCAGTGCCCATTGTCAGCGTGATGGAATATAAACTGCAAAAAGCAGTGTCGTGTTGACCTGCTGTGACCTCTGCAGATGGACCCTTGCTCACCTATGCACCCAATATTCTGGCTGAGTAGCATTTAGTTTTGAAGAATTTGCATTTCTAAAGGGCCCTTCATGGACACCAGAGGCCTCAAAAGTATTACTTTGAAGAGCCAACTTGCATGTAGCAAGCTCTCCCAAACAGCAGTGAGCTCATGATTAGAAAAATGTCTTCTATAATTTGAATGTCTGTTCGTGCTTTGACATTGGCAGTCATAGAGAGATACAGCAGAAACAGGCCCTTCGGCCCAGCTTGCCCATGCTGACCAGGTTTCCTCAACTGAACTAGTCCCATTGGGTCCATATCCCTCTAAACTTTCCCATCCATGTACCTGTGCAAATTTGTACTCGCCTCTACCACCAGATCTGGCAGTTCATTCTATCTACACACTGCCCTGTGTGGTGGTGGTGGCGGCAGGAGTTGCCCCTTGGGTCCCGTTTAATCTTCCCTTCTCCCCTTAAACCTATGCCCTCTGGTTTTGGACTCCCCTACCCTGGGGAAGAGACCGTGGCTATTCGCCTTGTCTATGCCCCTCATGGTTTTATAAACCTCTAAGGTCACCCCTCATCCACCTACACTCTGCGGGGGTGGAGGGGAGGAAGTCCCATCCCCTCATAATTTAAACTTTCCAGTCCCAGTAACATCCTTGTAAATTTTTTTGGTAGTTTATTAACATCCTTCCTATAGCAGGGTGACTAGAATTGTACATAATACTCCAAATATGGCCTTGCCACATTTGTACAGTTGTAACATAACATCCCAACTCCTGTACTCAGTGCTCTGACAGATGTAGACAAGTGTGCCAAACACTACCTTCACCACCCTGTCTACCTGTGACGCCACTTTCAAGGAGCTATGTATCTGCACCCCTAGGTCTCTGTTCGGCAATACTCCTCAGGGCCCTACCATTAACTGAAATTCCCACCCTGGTTTGTCTTACCAAACTGCCTCATCTTGCATTTATCTGAATTAAACTCCACCTGCCATTCCATGGCCTTGTCCATCTCAATCTACAACCCTCTGCTTTTTGCACTCATCAGATCATGGCTTCATGGGCCTCTGATTTTAATTGTCAATATTTGCAGTGCCCAGGCCCCAAGATCTGAGCATTCCCTCCCTAAACCTTGTGTGCTTTCTCCATTTTTATTCCTCCTCTCCATCTCTGGCTAAACTCTTGGTCCTATGTGGTAGCGTCCAATTTTGACTGAATTGCAATGCCTGTTGGATGTTTTACTGCTTGAAACTCTACATTAAATGCAAGTAGTTTCAGTTTGTGCAAACTTTTTTGTGGTATACATGTGGCTCCGGTTTGGTGAAAGCATGTTGTGATGGGTTTTTTCCTCCCTTCTTGCAGTAAGTCATGATGTTCTGCGAGGTACTTCCAGACAAGAAGCTGCCCTCATTCAGCAGTGGATTAACTTTGCTGAAAGCGAGCTTGTCTCTCCTGCTGCAGCCTGGGTATTGAAGTCCAGCAAGTTGGTAAGTCTCCTGGTTAGGCAGTGGCTTTAAAACTCAGCACCATTTGATCAGATTCATTAATCTGCAACTTGCTGAATAAAATCATCTACTTCAGCACCATCCGTTAGATGCAGAACGTTGTGGAGGAGATTGATGCTGATAGTGTGGTGAACCATCGTTGGTTCCCACTGGATAGTACTGAGCCAGGGCTGGCCAGTACTACAAGGATGTATATATGTTACTGTTGGATTGTACTACTGTTGCTGTTGGGTTAGGGTGGGGTTGTTACACCTGTGTTTGTTACTGTTGTGGCACATCCCAGTCGGGCTCCGCCTCCTGGGAGAGGTACGAGTCCCTGCTCTGGCCGGGACCCCTTCAGTCTGGGATAGTGTACTTAAGTTCTGATAGCTTCATTAATAGTAAATAAAAACCTTCATTTACTGAAGCTTCGAGCCTCGTGTCTAAATTGATGTGCATCAGATAGTGAGGTTAGAGACTGGGACTCCCTAAAGCCATCTACAAGGCACAAGTCAGGAGTGTGATGGAATACTCCCCACTTGCCTGAAGTGCAGCTCCAACAGCACAAGATGATCATCACCATCCAGGACAAAACAGCCCACTTGGTACCCCATCCAGCACCTCAAACATTAATCCCCTCCACCACCAACAGAGTAGCAGTCTTGTGTTCCATCCACAAGGTGCACTGCAGCAACTCGCCAAGGCACTTTCCAATCCTTGACTGCTAGCACCCCTCCAAGCTCCACATCACCCTGACTTGGAAATATATCACCGTGGGTCAAAGCCCTGGAAATCCCTCCCAAACAGCACTGGGTATATCTACTCCACAGGCCTACAGTGGTTCAAGAAGGCAGGTCACCACCAGTATCTTGAGGATAATTAGGGATGGGCAATAAATGCCAGTGCCACTGGTGTCCTGTGAATGTTCTTTTAAAAAGCTGCTTCCCATGTTGTAGCTCAAAGTTGCTGTGTGGTGTCTGCATTTTCTTTATAATCCCAGTAAGAAGGTAACCTTGAAACTGGCATTGTTGGGGCTCTTAAAGGTGTTCTGCTATCATAGAATCTACGGCACGGAGACAGGCCCTTTGGCCCAAACTGGTCCATGCCAACCAGAAAGCCCATCTAAGCTAACCCCACTTGCCTGCATTTGGCCCATATCCCTCTAAACCTTTCCTATCCATGTATCTGTCCAAATGCCTTATAAATGTTGTCAATGTCCCTGCCTCAACCACTTCCTCCAGCAGCTCATTCCACCCTCGTTTTTTTAAAAAAAACTGCTCCTTGGGTTCCCATTAATTCTTTAACTTAAATCTATGTTCTCTAGTTCTTGATTTCAACCAACCCTGGGAAAAAGACCGAGTGCATTCACCCTATCCATGGCTCATGATTTTATTCGCCTCTATAAGATCACCCCTCAGTCTCCTGCACTGCAAAGGAAAAAAAAGTCCTAGTCTGTCCAAACGCATCCTATAACTCAGTCCCTTCCTGGCAAAGTCCTTGTAAATCTCTTCTGCACTCTCCAGTTTAATAACATCTTTCCTATAGCAAAGCTGAACACACTACTCCAGGTGTGGCCTCCCCAGCATCCTGTACAACTACAAGTTGGTATCTGCTTGGCACAGAAAACCCTGTTCCTCAGCTGGGGATTGGTGGGAAACAGTGTTCCAAGGTAGTCCTGAGTTTAACCATCCCCAATCAGTATCTAGGCAAGCCTGAAACATCCACAATGCCTGCCTTAGTTTGCCAGTACTGAATGACCTGTCTATTCCCAGTGATTTTGTCTTGTGTACTTGGGGCCATGTTAATCCTCTTGCACTCCCTCCCTGCTGTTTTCTTGCACTGATTTAATCAGTAAATCTCACTAAATAATTTGCTGTCTGCCCACCCACACTCGGTGCAGAATGCTTCTGAGATTCACTCCTGCTATAAATTGCTTTGACGAAATGCTGACTCCCAAATGGCAGCCCACCCTTCCTGCCGTCTGTGGGAATATGAGGCTGTCAATGAAACTAATGTTCGAGGGATAGCTCTGACCTTCAGTGAGTTACAATCAGTTGTTTAAATGAAGCCTCTTTACAGTGCAACAGGAAATGTGATTCTTTCAAGTTGAACTCGCCATGAAACTGACTCCTTCCCTTTGACCACAGCAAGTTGTGATTAAA
This sequence comes from Mustelus asterias, assembly GCF_964213995.1. Taxonomy (NCBI): domain Eukaryota; kingdom Metazoa; phylum Chordata; class Chondrichthyes; order Carcharhiniformes; family Triakidae; genus Mustelus; species Mustelus asterias. The sequence continues at coordinate 46,403,134 of NC_135824.1, read as the reverse complement.
GCTAACAGCAAAAAAAAAAGTTTTGGAGATGACCCACTTTTGAAGTGCAGTCACTATTGTATTTCAGGAAACAGTTATTCATTGGGACGTGGGCGTTGCTGGCTGGCCAGCATTTATTGCCCGTCCCTAGTTGCCCTCGAAGGTGGTGGTGAGCTGCCACCTTGAATCACTGCAGTCCCATGTTCTGTGGGTTGACCCACAATGCCATTAGGGAGGGAATTCCAGGATTTTGACCTAGTGACCCACACAGCAATCTCTCTCTCTCTCATGGACTAAGAGCAGGAATAGGCATTTTAGTAAGCCTGCTCCACCTTTCGAGATCATGGTTGATTGCTGCCTTCCCCCATGGCCCTTGACTTCCTTGTGACTTGTCCCATTCAATATCATGGCTGATTGTTCCCATCTGTCCCCCCATGACCCATCAAAAGTCTTGTCCAATTCTGCTTTCGATATAGTCAATGACCCTCTGGACAAAAGAATTTCCAAAGACTAACAGCCCTCCTGGAAGAGATTCCTCCTTGCTTCCAGCTTGAATGGAGATCCCTCGTGCCCCCACTGAGTCCTAGATTCCACCCAGCCTCCTCCCAAACCCATGAGGGGAAACATTCTCTTAATATTCACCCTATCGAGTCCCCTCAAGGCCTTGCATTTTTTCAATAAATTATGGGGTGGTGGCATAGTGATATGGTTGCTGGACTTGTAATCCAGAGACCCAGGGTAATGCTCTGGGAACCTGGGTTCAAATCCCACCACAGCAGATGAAGTCTGATGACCATGAAACCAAAAACCCATCTGGTTCACTAATGTTCTTTAGGGAAGGAAATTTGCTGTCTTTAGCCAGTCTGACCTGCATGTGACTCCAGACCCACAGCAATGGTCTTGAATGCCCTCAAAACCACCGAGCAAGTCACTCATTTCAAGGGCCATTAAGGATGGGCAATAAATGCTGACTCAGCCAGCAATGCCCACATCCCATGAACAAATTAAGAAAAAATATCCCCCCAGTTTTGTTCTAAATAGTGATAAATATAGACCTAAACTCCTCTGGTTTACAGCATGAAAACAGGCCCTTCAGCCCATCTTGTCCATGCTGCTGCTTTTTTTTGACCCCCTAAGCTAGTCCAAATTGCCCACATTTGGCCCATATGCCTCTACATCTTTTGTCCAGAGGGTCATTGACTACATCTTACCCATGTAACTATCAAAATGCTTTTAAAAGACAATTGTACCTGCCTCTACTACTACCTCTGGCAGCTTGTTCCAGACTCTCTCCACCCTGTGGGAAAAAAAATTGCCCATCTGGACCCTTTATATCTCTCTCCCTCACTTTAAACCTATGCGCTCTAGTTTTAGACTCCCCTACCTTTTGGGAAAAGATATTGACTATCTAGCTGATCTGTGCCACTCATTATTTTATAGACCTCTAAGGTCACCCCAACGCCCCAGGGGAAAAAGTCCCAGCTTCTCCTTATAACTCAAACCATCTGCCCTCTTTGTAGTTTAATATCCTTTCTATAATGGGGTGACCAGAACTGTGCACAATTGAACTGCTCAAAGCTTTCCTCAGACAACCCTCTTCTTCCAGAAGCTGCCTAGTAAATTATATTGCTGAATTGCTTCCAATACAAGTATGCCCTTCAGGGGACCAAACTGTATATAGCACTCCAGGTGCAGGGCACCCAGATCCCTCCACTTGACGAGTAGAAAAGCAAACCTATTTTTCCATCTACCACTTATTGCCCACTCAACCTATGAGCAGCAATGTGATATAGCAGATAATCACTTTTTTTGGTGGGGGGGGGGACTTTAGCCAACATACTCATCCCCAATTGCTTTTGAGGAAGTGATTGAGTGAGATGCAGTGGGATGGCTTGCTAGGCCTTTTGAGGGCAGTTGAGTCAACCACATAGCTGTGAATCTGGTGTTTTGGCCACACTGGAAAAAGGATGGCACCTTTTTTCAACATCCTGGGTGTTTTGCCACTGACCAGGAACTGAACTGCACCAGCCAACTAAATACTGTGGCTACAAGAGCAGGGGAAAGGCTCAGTGTACTTCTCCCCCTGACTCTCCAAACCTGTCCACTATCTCAGCAAATCAGGAATGTGATAGAATGCTCTTCTTGTGCCTGGATGAGGGCATTTGTTGCACCATCCAGGACCAAGCCTGTTTGACTAGTACCCCATCATTCATTCATTCACTCCCTCTACCACCAACCCACAGTGGCAGCAGTGTGTACCATCTCCAGGATGCACTGCAGCAAGTCACCAAGGCTCCTCAACAGCACCTTTCAAACCTGTGACTTCTGCCACTAGAACAAGGGCAGCAGATACATGGAAACACCACCAAAGTTCCCTTCCAGTCTCGCACCATTCTGAGTTCACAGAATCACAGAATACTACAGGGCAGAAGAAGTCCTTTGGCCCATCGAGTCTGCACTGATGCATGAAAAGCCCTGACCTGCCCACCTAATCCCACTTGGCCCATGGCCCACACAACATTCAAGGCTAAGTACTCATCCAGATACTTTTTAAAGGATGTGAGGCATCCCTCCTCCACCACCCTCCAGGGCAGTGCATTCCAGAATGTCACCACCCTCTGGGTAAAAAAAGTTGTTCCTCCAATACCCCCATAACCTCCCACCCCTCATTTTTAACTTGTCTCCTTGTAACTTCCCCTTCAACTAAGGGGAACAGCTGCTCCCTATCCATCCTGTCCATGCCCCTCATAATCTTGTGCATCTCAGTCAGGTCGCCCCTCAGTCTTCTCTGTTCCAGAGAGAACGATCCAAGCCTATCCAACCTCCATGACTTAAATGTTCCATCCCAGGCAACGTTCTGGTGAATCTCCTCTGCACTCCTTCCAGTGCATTCACGTCCTTCCTATAATGTGGCGACCAGAACTGCACACAGTACTCCAGCTGTGGCCTCCAGTTCTATACAACTTCATGATCTTTACTTTTGTAATCTATATCTTGATTGATAAAGGTGAGTGTGCCATATGGCTTTTTCACCACCCTGTTAACCTGTCTTTCCACCTTCAGAGATCTATAGACAAACACGCCAAGGTCCCTTTGTTCTTTGTAACTTCCCAGTGTCAGACCTTTCACAGTATACTTCCCTGTCAAATTACTCCTTCTAAAGTGCAACACCTCACTTTTCAGGCTTAAGTTCCATCTGCCACTTATCCACCCATTTGACCATCTCATCTATATTTTCCTGTAACCCAAGACACTCGACCTCACTGTTAACCACCCGGCCAATCTTTGTCATCAGCAAACTTGCTGATCCTGACGCGCACGCGCACCATCCCCCCCCACATAGTCACCTGTCATTTATATAAATGATGAACAATAGGGGGCCCAGCATGGTTCCCTGTGGTACATCACTGGCCTCCAGTCACTAAAGCAGCTGTCTGTCATCACCCTCTGTCTCCTACTACCAAGCCAATTATGAATCCACCTTATCAGATCATCCTGTATCCCATGTGCATTAGCTTTAAGTCTCCCATGTGGGACTTTGTCAAGAGGCTTTGTTGAAATCCATGTAAATTACATCAGCTGTACTACCCTCATCCACACACTTGGTTACATGTTCAAAAAATGTAATCAAATTTGTTAGGCATGACATCCCTCTGACAAAACCATGCTGACGATCCCTGATCAAACCTTGCCTCTCCAAATGGAGATCGATTCTCTCCTTCAGAATCTTCTCCAGTAGTTTCCCAACCACGGATGTGAGACTCGCTGGTCTGTAGTTCCCTGGCTTGTCTCTACAATCTTTCTTAAATAGTGGGACCACATTAGCTGTTCCCCAGTCCTCTGGCACCTCCCCGGTGGCCAGGGAGGAATTAAAAATTTGGGTCAGAGCCCCTGCAATTTCCTCCCTCGCCTCCCACAAAAATTTGTCACTTTTAAGCCTGCCAATACCTTGTCACTCCCTATGATTTTTCTCTAGAGTCTTGGTCTCTCTTTCCGAGTTCCATAAATACCACCTCATTCTGTGGGTGAGGACAGATGTGAAATATTTGTTTAACACTCTACCAAAGTCCTCTGCCTCCACCCACAGATTTCCCCCTTGGTCCCTAATGGGCCCTACTCTTTCCCTGGTTATCCTCTTCCCATATACTTATAGAATATTTTAGGATTTTCCCTACTTTTGCCAGACTTGCAACTCCATTGTTCCTTCACTGTTGCTGGGTCAAAATCCTGGAACTCCCTAATGGCACTGGGTGCACTTGCACCACATGGACTGCAGCAGTTCAAGGAGGCAGCTCACCATCACCTTCTCTGGGCAATTGAAGAATTGCACCTGAGTACTGGGTACAGTTTGGTCTCCCCAACCAGTGATGCCCACTTCCATGAATGAATTTTAAAAAACTTGAACACCAGTGACCCAGGTGGGTTCTTCAGACGGTCCCCATTATATTTTCCCCCCTGATTTTTATTCCGTTTTCTGTAGTCGCTATGGTGGGATTTGAACTCTTGTCTCTCGATCACTAATCCTAGTCTAACTGAGAGCTACAGTAGGAACAGGCTATTTGGCCTCTTGAGCCTGCTCCACTGTTCAATGCAATCATAGCTGATCTGATTATGGCCTTAACTCCATTTTCCTGCCTGCCCCCTCGCCTGCAAATATATTCAATTACCCAGCCCACTGCTCTCTGCGGAAGAGAATTCCACAGACTGATAGGAGACCCTTTAATTTTTTTTGAAACACAAATGCCTAGTTTGAGATTCCCCCACAAGGGGAAAAATCCCCTTCAGGGTCTTGTTTCAAGAAGATCACTCCTTATTCTAAACTCCAAAGTAAAAGTTCCAGCATCTGGAACTGCATCATTGCCAATCCCATACCCAGTTCTTCTTTGGGCCTGGCCATACCCAATGTGTGTACCAAGGTTTTGTTGAAATGTCATTTAGTTTTTAATATTGTTTACAGATGAACAAACTGGGACAAAAACATTACCTCCCTCCCCCACCTTCAGTGGCAGAGGAAGTAAGCAGTGCCTCGTGAAGATGGAGAAGTTTATTAGGGTTTGAAATCTTTTTTGAGATTAAATACCCCAGAGAGCAGTGGAGACTGCGTCACTGGATATATTCAAGGCTGAGTTGAACGGACTTTCCAACTACAAGGGAGTTGCAGGAAAGTGGAGTTAAGGCCCTGATCTTATTGAATAGTGGAGTGTCTCCAAAGGGAGAGGGAATTGACTTCTCCCATTTTGCATTAATGCCTCTGGATTACTAGTCCAGCAACACAACTGTGTTATATGGAAAATAAGGAAAGACTCCCAAGTCAGGCAGCATCTGTGGTCAGGGAAACAACCATTATGTTGCCATATGCCTCCAGGCAATTGAAGAAAACTAAACATTCTGGAAGAGTCAGACATTGGGGTAAAAGTCCAACCCTTTCCCGAACAAGATGCCCATTCTTTCCTGATCAAGAAAGATGGCTGTTGCTCTGCAAATACGAAGTATAGACCTGTGATGTTAAAGACTTGCTACTCTGTTCTGCCAAGGATGTTTGAGGTGTTGGCCTGGTCTCTGGGATTGCATTACAATACATTTGTGGAAGACTGCGTCTTCTGAGCTCAGTATCAGATGCACTATGCCAGTGGGCCAAAGCAGTTTTACAAATGTTGCTCATAGCTAACTTGCACTCTCTGCGTCTATTTTATAAAGCTCTCCTGCTTCCTGCATGCCTTTTTGACCACTTTCCCAACTGTCCTGTGTGAACACAGGTCTCCCTGAGCTCCTTTTAGAATTATCCTTTTATATTGCAGCCTCTTGCATTTCCTGTGAATGTTTCACTTCACACTGAAACTGCACTCTGCCCATCCAATGCCTCCTTGTCCCCTCTACAGGTCACTCTCTTTTATCTGTGAATGTTTTTGCTCTGTGCTTGCCAGTCTAGGTGATTAATATACATGATCTTACTCTGCAGGTGGCTGAGTGTGCCAAAGCAGATGTGAAGAAAGTACTGGGGTTGCTGAATGATCACCTCCGTGGCCGGACATACCTGGTCAGTGAGCATGTCACTCTAGCTGACATCACACTGGTGTGTGCAATGCTGGGACTTTTCAAAGTAAGAATTGCCTGGTACCTGATCAGTTTCCCACCTCCTGACTGTTTTATAATATCCAATGAAGCACAAGTGACCCTTGCTGAGAGCATCTTTCATGTATCCTCTCCCTCACTAGCACTGTTTTACAGCCTCTGTATTGGTTAACAAATGTTCCACTTGTCATTCCTGAGGATAAATGATCTTCTCTGTTCTAGACATTTGTTTGAGGTGACTGATACCACAGGGCTTTCAGAATCTGACTTTTTTCAGCCAAATTGGAATTTGAGATTTTGGTATTATAGAATCCCTACAGTGCAGGAGGAGGCCAATCAGCCCATTGAGTCCTGCACCAACAACCCCATGTATTTACCCTTCAAATCCCCCTGACACAAAGGGGCAATTTCCACTTAACTAACCCACACCTTTGGACTGTGGGAGGAAACCCACGCAAACATGGGGAGAATGTGCAAAATCTACACACTTCCCAAGCAGGGTATTGAACCCAGGTCCCTGGTGCTGAGGCAGCGGTGCTAACCAGCGTGCTGCCCCACCTGTAGGTGGATGATGGCTTATTACTTTGGTTACTGAGGAGGGTTAGTGTTTTATCTGCTAGATTCTCAAGGGAGTGTGTATTAGTCTGGACTCCAGACCTGACTATATTTTTTAATTACCAGACTGTGCAGCTCAAGGTAATGGTGTGATGCTTCAGAGCTGAGCTAGAATGAACTCTTATTGGATGTGGTGAAGTTGTTCAGATTGTGTGAAGAAACTGCTGATCTGTAGTCAATCTACTTTGTTTCACCAGATATCAAATCTATGATTGCTGCCTGCTTCCTTGATCTAGAACCTGTAGCTGACTTCCAAACTGGTCTCAAAACCTGATCCTAAATCCTGGTGCTGTCTTGCCTCTGGTCATGTATTTATTGGGGTATGAACTTCAAGAGAGCCATGTGTCCTATTTCTTGGCAGCTGTCTCTATAATGTCTTTTTTCCCCCATCCAACCACTTTCCAGTCTGAGTTTGTGCAAGAACCTCCCAGTCTCAAACTGCCTCCCCTTGATATAATACGGTAGGATTTTTCTTCTTTGGCTCTACAGTTGACCAACACCACTCTTCCTGATTTGGTTGCCTGCAAAGAGTTAGAATTTCATAGAAACCCACAATGCAGAAGGAGGCCATTAGGCCCATTGAGTCTGCACCAACCACAATCCCACGCAGGCCCTATCCCCATGCATTTACCTTAGCTAATTCCAGGGACCATTACTATGGTCAATCCATCTAACCTCATCTTTGGACTGTGGGAGGAAACTGGAGCACCTGGAGGAAACCCACGCAGACACAGGGAGAATGTGCAAACACCACACACAGTGACCCAAGCCAGGAATCGAACACTTGTCTCTGGCACTGTAAGGCATCAGTGCAAACCTCTGCCACCGTGCCGCTTCTTTAATTTCCTGCCTTTTCCACCCCAATCCAAACATATCCAGAATTGCAGTAAGAAAGCAGAGTACCTGGCTTCTCCTGTTTAACTAGGCTATTAATGTGATTGGCCTTTAAACCCCTCCGGTTTCAACTGATGTGTGCCTTGTACAAGTAACTCTGGCATCTTCACTCCTTTGCTGGATGATTGGATCCTTGGGAAAATTCACTGGGTGCCTAAGAATACCATCTCTCCCATTGTAATGAGTTCTGATTCAGGCCCAGATTTAATGACTCCTGTTTAGGAATGCTGAAGGTATCCATTGTCAGATTCTAGGTGAGTTGGTACAGGATCCAGGTCTCCATTTCCCCAGTGCTGTAGGCACCCAGAGGCACAAATAGAATTTTTCTATTCGGATTCTGTACTGGCACATCCAAGATGTAGAACCAGAAGATAGAATTCAAGAGCAGATGCCTTTAATGCAGTCCTTTGTCCAGACTTTGCTTCCAGCTGATTCTGGTTTCAAGTGGATCTTTTGTGCAAGTTAATTCCTTAAATCAATAGATCATAAAAGTATCTTGCAGAATGTACCATGTGTGGCAATTGAATTGCTCCTTGAGTTGGTGCAGACATGACGGGCTGAATGGTCTCAAACATTGTGCAATTCTGCAAACTATCCTTTATTTTCCCCATTTAACTTGAATGCAAATCGTACTTCTCAAGTCCCCACCTGACCCAAACATCTGTTAACCGATGCCACCCGTCACTGCTTGGCCAAGTTGCTTGGTGTTCTGCTTTGGTGCAAACTTTGTTTGGTCATGTGACTGGCTGGCTTTGGTGTTCTAATATTTATCTATAGTCAACCCTACATCCCCAATCTGATTGTGGAGAATTGTTAAGAATCTTGGTGCTCTATTGCAGATGCCAGTTTGATTACGATAGGCTGCTTCACCTCAGCACAAGGTATTGGCAAATGGCTTGGAGAGTTCCTGGTTTACTTTAGCCTGTGTTAAATGTGGTTTGATGGTGTTACTGGGCCACATCGTGGCTCATAGAATCACTGCAGTATAGAAGGAGGCCATTTTGGCCCATCATGCCTGCAATGACAACCATCCCACTCGGGCACTAACCATGTAACCCCATGTATTTACCTTGCTAATTCCCTGACACTAAAGGACAACTTGGTGTGGCCAATCCACCTAACCTGCACATCTTTGGAGTGTGGGAGGAAACCCACGCAGATGCTGAGTGTGCAAACTCCACAGTCACCTAGAATTGAACTAGGTCCCTGGTGCTGAGGCAGCCGTACTAATCACCATCTTGAAGTGCTTGGCAATTGAGTGAAGAGAAGATGAGGACTGGGCTGTGGTGCTTTTTTGGCAATTGTCTCGTATTTGAAGGTTGTTACTAATGTAGAGCTGTGTCCAGATAGTACCAGAGGAAGGAATCCAGCAACTGAACACGTGACTGATCGAGTCACATCCCAGAACCATTAGGGCTCAACTAACTGTACCCAAGAAGGAAGGTCTGCTTCCAGCTAGTCACTAAATGTCAACTTTCTCACACTTGGTGTGTCTGGAAATCAGTAATGTGGTGAAGATTAAAGCAATTCTTCAACCCTTTAAAAGTCCAACGTTCAAGACCATGGTGCATTTGTCATTCAGCTCAATCTGTAAACATTAACTTGAAGTGGATTGATTTCAAATTAAGAATGTCTGTCTGAAGATATAGGCTGAGAGCCCTTTGATGCCTTGGGCAAACAGGAACTCTTTAATCTACCAGAATTACTTGCAATTTATTTTCCCAAGGAGGTACTATTAGTGAAGGGTCTAGGATATGAAGAACTAAAGCTTCAACTTGTCCACTTTGCACTGTCTTCACACCAGTCTTTTGATGCTGCTACTTAACCATTTCCAATCGCCACACTCCTGGTGTTTTCTTTAAACATGTGCAGCATGCACTGACCCAGTTTTTACTGGGTGAGTTGAAATCTGTGCACTGCCCCGTACTATTGAGACAAACTTCAAGTGTCTCTACACTTTTGGCCAGGAATGCCGCAACTATCACTGCACCAGTGCCTCCCTCCCACATGGCACTGAGCCCCAAGTGCAGTCATCACTTTCTGGAAGACGGGTGCTGTTGGCTTCAAGTTGTGCAAGCTTTGGACTCTTGGCATAAGGGACAAGCAGATGTCCCAATGGTGGGGGAGTCCAGAACTAAGGATCATAGTTTGAGGATAAGGGGTAAACCTTTTGGGACTGAAGTGAGGAGAAATTTCTTCCACCAGAGGGTGGTGAATGTGTGGAATTCACTACCACAGAATGTAGTTGAGGCCAAAATGTTGGTCTGATTTCAAGAAATTGGATATGGCTCTTGGGGCTAAAGGGGTATGGGGGGGCTTGTGGAGGGAGTTGGATCAGGATCTAAATGAATGGTGGAGTAGGCTCGAAGGGCTGAATGACCCACTCCTAGTTTCTATTGTTGTATTGCATGAATTGTGTAGAAACAACTCTGGGAATCAAAGTGGCTAAGATTTAGAGATAATTAAGTTTCAACAAATGACCAATTTAAAACTAAAAGTTGCTTTAGTACTCTGACCAGTTGGTGTTCCCTTAAATGGAGCCAATGAATGCTAATTTATTTTCTTTTGGGCAATTTAGTTTTAACTACTGTTGCAGACCAATATTTCCTTCCAATAATAGTCAGGTTTCTGAGCTGTGCTATTATTACCGACTGTCTTGTTGACTGTATAGTTCTGGTCACCCTATTATAGAAAGGATATAGTCAGATTTACATGGAAACAGGCCCTTCGGCCCAACTTGTCCATGCTGCCTTTTTAAAAAAAAACCCTAAACTAATCCCATTTGGCTCATATCCCTCTATACCCATCGTACCCATGTAACTATCTAAATGCTTTTTAAGATAAAATTGTACCTGCCTCTACTACTACCTCTGGCAGCTTGTTCCAGACACTCCACCCTGTGTGAAAAAATTACCCCTCTGGACACTTTTTGTATCTCTCCCCTCTCGCCTTAAACCTATGCCCTCTAGTTTTAGACTCCCTTACCTTTGGGAAAAGATATTGACTATCTCGCTGATCTGTGCCCCTCATTATTTTATAGACCTCTATAAGATCACCCCTCAGCCTCCTATGCTCCAGAGAAAAAAGTCCCAGTCTATTCAGCGCCTCATAACTCAATCCATCAAGTCCCGGTAGCATCCCAGTAAATCTTTTCTGCACTAGTTTAATTATATCCTTTCTATAATCGGGTGACCAGGACTGCACACAAGTTATTACATTGGAAAGAGTGCAAAAAAAGATTTATTAGGATGCTACCAGGACTTGATTTTTAGTTATAAGGAGAGGCTGGATAGACTGGGACGTTTTCCTCCTGGGACATTGGAGGCTTGGGGTTGATCTTGGAGGTCTATAAAATAATGAGGGGCATAGATCAAGTAGATAGTCAATATCTTTCCCCAAGGTAGGGGAGTCTAAAACGAGAGGGCATAGGTTTAAAGTGAGGGGAGAGACACCAATGGGTTGAGTGACAATTTTTTCACTCAGGGTGGTGTGTCTGCAGCAAGCTGGCAGAGGTGGGTACAATTTTGTCTTAAAGCATTTACAGTTACATGGGTAAGATGGGTATAGAGGGATATGGGCCAAATGTGGACAATTGGGACTAGCTTAGTGGTCTTAAAAAAAGAAAAACGGCATGGACAAGTTGGGTCAAAGGGCTGTAAACCGCTATGGCTCTGACCAACTTGAGACTTAGTAGCTCCCATATCTCGATGTACAAGACACATCAAGTGCACTGTTCTCTCCTATCCACTCTTGTCACTGCAGTGTCTTCACCAGCTGGAGGTCTGACATCTGTCACCACTTCATCTTGGGTTGCCCCCCCCCTTCTGCATCCAGGAGGATCCAGTGCATGACTTGTTGGATGTGATGGCCAAGCTACTTGAGGTGTTTGTGCAGACAATGGATGAAACGGGAGGCTGTTCTGGAGTGTTTAATTTCTTCAATTTTGGTGGTGGGGAGAATTGTCCTGGGTGTGTTTGGGGAGGGATGGTGAACTTATCCAGGATTTCTATTCTGAGTAGCAATCCTGGGATCTCTGCTGGGGAACACATGCATTCAGTACCCCAAAAGAGAGAATGCTGGAAAATCTCAGCAGGTCTGGCAGCTTCTGGTGAGAGAAGAGCTGATATTTTGCGTCCAGTCTGGAAACTCAACATTGGCTTTTTTCTCTCCTTACAGATACTGCCAGACCTGCTGAGATTTTTCAGCATTTTCTTTTGGTTTCAGATTCCAGCATCTGCAGTAACTTTTTGTATAGTATGCATTCGGATGTCTGGTAAGGAGAGATCGAGTTCTATGGAGCTGTCGTTGCAAACATAATCCTAATTTGTCTGACTTTGGTTTGTGTTGATTAGAGCCAGGCTCTCAAATGATGAATCAGTGATTCATTCTCCCAGTTTGCGTCCATTTCAGACAGAGCTGTCCAGCGATGGGATTGACAAGTTAATTCTAAAAATTCAGTAACTGCCCAAGGTTATTTATATCGGGCAATAAACCTGAATATTTTCAGTTAGCTAATTGGTCTTTTCGAAGGTCACCAGTAAATGTGTCTTTTTCATCACTCTAGGTCTTGGACCCCTCTCTGAGGGGGGAGTATGGTGATGTAGACCGCTGGTTCACTACATGTGTTAATCAGCCCCCATTCCAGAAAGTACTAGCAGAGGTGGAGCCAGCTGTCCTGTATCCAGGTAAGGAACAATGGGCAGGGGCTACAAGGTACTGCTTATAATGGGCATGGGAGTTGAGGCACCTTCGTGCTGTTATATGACCATGGGATAGTGCCCAACTCGACGCATTTGGGTTGCATGGTATGAATCCTGACTTGGAAAAATCTCCTACAGAAGATAGATGCAGGTCCTCCTATTTCCAAATGCATATCAAGTACTCCAGTCCCCACCACCTTTTTGAGCCCCATTTTTCATTATTGCCACTACACCTTTGTCTCCTACAGCTAGCTATTTGTGCTTGTAGCTCACCAAGCTTATTCACCATGTTGTGCATTTTTCATACTTGCACTGTGAACCTGTCTTTTTGAGGCTTTGAGATCAAGGAGCAAAAACCCATGACGTGGGAATAGAACTATCTGGGGTCTAGATACTGCTCCATCCTGACTTGTACTGAAGCCAGGTGTTTATCAGCAATAACTAGGTTTTCTAAACCTACTTTATTGTCACAAGTAGACTTGCATGAAGTTACTGTGAAAATCCCCTAGTTGCCACACTCTGGTGCCTGTTCAGGTACACTGAGGGAGAATTTACTGTGGCCTATACACCTAACCAGCACACTTTGAGACTGGGAGGAAACCGGAGTTCCCAGAGGAAACCCACGCAGACAGAACAATAAAGACTCCACGCAAACAGTGACCCAAGCTAGGAACTGGCACTGAGGCTAACCACTGCCATGAGATTAACAAAGCTGTCATGGGCACAAGCTGAAGGGAGTGTTAATGATTGCATTAAGGACTCTAGTGCTAATCGTGGCATTGAGGGAAGATGGCTAAATGTGTTAGTACAAGAGGTCAGTGCTCAATGAAAGCAAAACTGAAAACCAAGGGTGTTTTTTTGGGCGGGGGGGCGGTTGGCAGGGTTGAAGAATTGTTTGCTTTAGGTAAAACTAGAGAATCCAAGGGTCAAGACTTTTTTCTTGTACAGTAGAGACTGTCTGCAAGAACTTGCAAAGAGGTTGATTGAACTAGCTGAAGTGTACATTAATGTTTAGAATCATTAGAATTCCTACAGTGCAGAAGAAGGCCATTTGGCCCATCGAGTCTACACTGGCCACAATCCCACCCAGCTCCTATCCCTGCAACCCCATGCATTTGCCCTAGCTGGTCCCCCTGACACTAAGGGGCAATTTAGCATGGCCAAATTTGGAATGGGTTTATTTGAATCTCAAGTTCTTGATCCAGTGAGTTAATTAGCTGCCTGGATTTCTATAAGCTGGTATTTATGCAACTGATATTTGGCTTTGGTTCAAGGGTCCTGTGGTAAGTTGGGGCATTGAGTTGAGTAGGAAAATTATGGCTGGAGGGATGGGGCAATGGTGTACATTTCTACAGCAAAACATTCATCTTTCCACAGCCACAAAACCACTGGAAGGGCAAGATGTCACCAAAGAAGCTGCTAGACCTGAGATGGACTTAGTCTCGACTTGTGGAGGGAATGGATCCAATGAAGAAACAGTCAGTCTTGTTGACACCGGAGTGGATAAAGAAGTGTCTGCAGTTGAGGCCCACCCTGTAGGATCTTCAGTGGAGTGTGAACCAGTTGGTGCTGCAGATCCCCCTTGGCAGAATAGATTAGCCAGTTTAATCGATGCATCTGAAGCAGAACTCTGTGCAGTGTGTGCCTCAGTGGACGGTAGAATAGAAGCAGGGAGGTCAGCTGTTGCTTCTAGAGAGGCTATAACCACAAATGAGGAAATGAGAAGTAAAGAGAAGGCCATGTCTGACATTCTGGTGGATCTCTCTGTGGAGGTAGTCTGTGTAACTGGTGAATCCAAAGAGCAGGGAGCAGCTGAGGAGGCAGCAGTGAGAGTCCAAGAGGAAGGAATCTCTGAAGAGACGAGATTGGTTGAAATCTTGAACAAACCTGGTTCTGCAGATGGAGCTACAGTAGGAAGCACTTTAGTATCCTTATTGGAGGAGGATCGATTGAGTAATGCAAGTTTGGTACATGAATCGAAAGGGGAATCTGAAATCTCTGCAGCAGAAGCTTCTGAAGAGCAGAGTCCAACTGAAGCAAGCCAGCTTGATGTGTCCCAGTGTGGAACTGAGGCCAGAATGGCAGATGATTCTGGAAAGGGCTGTTCCAGTGACCTGAAGCTAATGGAGGATACTAAACAAGATCGGCCGTCCAAAGAGGAAGTTGCCATAATGAGTGCATCCAAAGATGGATTGGCTGCAGAGGAGGCTGTAGGTGAGGCAGATTCATTGAAAGAGGCCAATGTGGTCTCATTGAGTACACTAGATGCTTCTGCAAAGGATCAAGTATGTAAACGGGAAGCTACAAGTGCAATATGTGCTTCTAAGGTGGATGTACCCACCACTGTTGACGTGGTCGTGCTAGAAACTTCAAAAGAGAGTGCCCACATTGATCCGTCTCTGGCGGGTGGATCAGTTGCAGCAAGTATGGCTGATGCACCCAAAGACAGTGAAACAACTAAATGTGATGCAGTGGATAAATCACAAGGAGGCAGACTGGGAACCGAGGAACCCATGAGGGTCTGCAGTGAATATGATGATGGATGGGGCTCCAAACCAGCTGATCAGTTAAAAGCCAAAGATCCTTTTGTAAACATGCCAAAAAGGTAAGCTGATGTGTTGCGTGGATGTCTCCTGGTCTGAGTTATGTTTGGTCAGTTTTCAAACCCAGTATTGTTCATGGTGGAAGGAACATTTCCTCTAACTTGCATAGCAAGATGCAATGACCTGTTACTGTCTGAGGTCATCACTGTCTTGTGACAGTTTTTCAAACCGCGTTAACCTTCCCACGGCCAGTGTAACTGCTCCATTAGCATGGAGTAAACCATTCAGCTCTTCCAGCAATGTCAGACTTTGCTGCTGAGCTGTCCTCCACCAATCTAACCTTGCCATCTAACTTCCTCTTCCCCACTGGCCACCTTGGGGTAGAGGGGGGTGGGGGGCACACCACATTCTATTCACTACATATCTCTCTCTCCCTCGTCTAACATGCTGCTCCAGCCTTTTGCTTGTATAAATGTATTTGACGTTCCTTTCCAATTGTGCTTCATGCTCCTGACCACCTTGATGGCTTGTGACTACTTTTAGATCCCTTGCACAAATGTGCCATGCAAACGGGAAGCTATCATTGAAATCTATGCAGCTTGAGTGATTGATCCACTAATCTGAGCCTGGTGGCTACTTTATAAGCAGTAAATACTTTGGAAAAGCATTGGTAACGCATTGTGGCTTCCTGTGGTCGTCCTGACCATTTGGTGCCGCCTCAATCCAAACGATGTCTAACTCTTTATGCCCATCAACCAGCTTTTTTATCCCTACTGTGTTTCCTCGTGTCTTAGACTTTCGCAAAGTTGCTTCCAAATTGTATATTGAGGGAGGATGTACACTGGAGACCATGGTGAAATCACTGGACTAGCAATCCAAAAAGTTTGTTTGTTAGTCACAAGTAGGCTTACATTAACACTGCAATGAAGTGAAAATCCCCTGGTCGCCGCACTCCAGCGCTTGTTTGGGTACGCTGAGGGACCTAACCAGCATGTCTTTTAGACCATGGGAGGAAACCCCCACAGACAAGGAGAACATACAGGCAGTGACCCAAGCTGGGAATCGAACTGGGTTTGGCACTGAGGCAGCAGTGTTAACCACTGTGCCACCCAAAGGCTCGGGTTGACATTCTGGGGCATAGGTTAAAATCTCAACCACAGCAGCTGGTGGAAGTTCCAATTGTACTTCAGGAGCACTAAATACAATTGGAAAGGAGCTTTAAATTGATTAAAATTCAGCTCTCCCGAGATGGAAAGGGAAATTTAGCAAGTATTCCCCTCCATGTCCAAGCTCACATGCAGAGAATGAAAATCTGAGGTCCATGCTGTTCTGAATGAACAAGACAATAGCATTTAATGTAATATAAGCCAAAATATATTCACTGCAAAATTCGGTGTATTGGTTTGTAGACTGGATGACGTAATAAGATGTTATTAGACACTCAGTTGAAATGAATTGGCAAAACAGGCAGTTGGATTTCTGAGGTCATCCAGTTTGGACCCCATAGGAGGGTATTTCTAAACTCTAGTTAAAGTTTATTTATTAGTCACGAGGGCTCTCGTTAACACTGCAATGAAGTTACTGTGAAAATCCCCTAATTGCCACATTCCGGTGCCTGTTCGGGTACACGGAGGGAGAATTTAGCACGGCCAATGTACCTAACCAGCATGTCTTTTGGGCTGTGGGAGGAAACCAGAGCACCCGGTGGAAACCCACACAGATATTGGGAGAACTTGCAAACTCCATACAAACTATGACCCAAGCTGGGAATTGAACCTGGGTCCCTGGCGCTGAGGCTGCAGTGCTAACCACTGCCACACAAGTTTTAAACTTGGGAGACTAAGACCATTTACCATGGCCACACAGGCACAGAACATGCAAATTCCATACAGACAGTGACTTGAGGCCAGAATTGAACACGAGTCGGAGGTTTACAGCATGGAAACAGGCCCTTCGGCCCAACTTGTCCATGCCGCCCTTTTTTTTAAAACCCCTAAGCTAATCCCAATTGCCTGCATTTGGCCCATATCCCGCTATACCCATGTAATTGTCTAAACGCTTTTTAAAAGACAAATTTGTACCCGCCTCTACTACTACCTCTGGCAGCTTGTTCCAGACACTCGCCACCCTCTGACCAAATTGTCCCTCTGGACACTTTGGTATCTCTCCCCTCTCACCTTAAACCTATGCCCTCTAGTTTTAGACTCCCCTGCCTTTGGGAAAATATATTGACTACCTTGTCTATGCCCCTCATTATTTTATAGACCTCTTAAGGTCACCCCTCAGCCTCCTACGCTCCAGAGAAAAAAGTCCCAGTCTATTCAGCCTCTCCTTGTAACTCAAACCATCAAGTCCCAGTAGCATCCTAGTAAATCTTTTCTGCGCTCTTTTTCTAGTTTAATATCCTTTCTATAATAGGGTGACCAGAACTGTACACAGCATTCCAAGTGTGGCCTCACCAATGTCTTGTACAACTTCAAGACGTCCCAACTCCTGTATTCGATGTTCTGACCAATGAAACCAAGCATGCCAAATGCTGCCTTCACCACTCTGTCCACCTGTGACTCCACTTTCAAGGAGCTATGAACATGTACCCCTCGATCTCTTTGTTCTGTAACTCTCCCCAACGCCCTACCATTAACTGAGTAAGTCCTGCCCTAGTTCAATCTACCAAAATACATCACCTTGCATTTGTCTAAATTAGACTCCATCTGTCATTCATCAGCCCATTGGAGATATCTTTCTTCACTGTTCACTATGCCACCAATCTTGGTGTCATCTGCAAACTTACTAACCATACCCTCTATATATTCTCATCCAAATCATTAATATAAATGACAAATAACAGTGGGCCCAGCACTGATCCCTGAGGCACACTGCTGGTCACAGGCCTCCAGTTTGAAAAACAACACTCGACAACCATCCTCTGGCTTCTGTCAAGAAGGCAATTTTGTATCCATTTGGATACCTCGCCCTGGATCCCATGAGATTTAACTTTATGCAACAACCTACCATGCGGTACCTTGTCAAAGGCCTTGCTAAAGTCCATGTAGACAACATCAACTGCACTGCCCTCATCTACCTTCGTGGTTACCCCTTCAAAATCTCAATCAAATTTGTGAGACATGATTTTCCACACTCAAAGCCATGCTGATTGTCCCTAGTCAGTTCTTGCGTCTCTAAATGCCTGTAGATCCTGTCTCAAATACCTTCCAACAACTTACCCACCACAGATGTGAGACTCACTGGCCTGTAGTTTCCAGGCTTTTCCCTGCAGCCCTTTTTAAACAAAGGCACAACATTTGCCACCCTCCAATCTTCAGGCACCTCACCCGTGACTATCGATGATTCAAATATCTCTGCTAGGGGACCTGCAATTTCCTCCCTGGCCTCCCATAATGTCCTGGGATATACCTCATCAGGTCCTGCAGATTTATCTACCTCGATGCACTTTAAGACTTCCAGCACCTCCTTCTCTGTAATATGTACATTCCTTAAGACATCACTATTTAATTCCCCAAGTTCCCTAACATCCATGCTTTTCTCAACAGTAAATACTGATAAGAAATATTCATTTGGGATCTCACCCATCTCTTGTGGATCCACACGTAGATGACCTTGTTGATCCTTAAGAGGCCCTACTCTCTCCCTAGTTACTCTTGGCTTTTATGTATTTGTAGAAGCTCTTTGGATTTTCCTTTGCCTTATCTGGCACTGAGGCAGCAATGCTGACCACTGTACCACCAGGCCGCTCCAATAGGAAATGAAGATTTTGGATTAATTTATGAAAATTGCTCCAGGGTTCCAAGTAATGCTAATGTTTGCTTTATCTCAAGGGGTGGAAATGATGTCAGTTGTATAAACTCTGGTTAGACCCCATTTAGATGACTACATTCATGTCTAGATACTACCTCGAGTGATATATTGGCTTTGGAGGGAATCCATTCACCTGTGATTCTGGGGCCAAAAGGGTTAAATTGAGGAGAGGCTACCCTAGGCTTTTATTCCTGGTAGAAGATTAAGGGATGGCTTAATTGTGGGGTGTAGGTAGTTGGGGGAGCTCAAAGGCTAATTTTTAAAATTGGACCCTTTCCAGGATAAGGGTGGAAGGCAGTTTGAGTAGCTGGGGTCAGTTTGATTGTTAGACTTGTGCTGAGTAAGGGTTACAGAAACAAGTAGTAAATTGAGATGCATGACCTACCTGACTGCAGGCCCAGTGAGC